>NW_010256710.1:407-630 GCF_000690775.1 Eurypyga helias | reverse complement strand
GCCAGCACCGCCCCGGCAGACCACCCCCACCAGCAGCACCGCCGCGACCCAGCCGGTCAGAGCCAGGCCCGAGGGCCACCTCCACGGGAGGTACACACACCCACAGGGAGACGGGCACCATCTGACCCAGTGCCCAGCAAGCCAGCCCTTCCACGGGGTTTTCCCATGGCACAGCCTCAGCCCCGTTCACCCTAGCGATCCCAGGATTTCTGGTGGTCACGGA
>NW_010256710.1:0-255 GCF_000690775.1 Eurypyga helias | reverse complement strand
GGCAGGGACACCGCTGCATTCCCAGTTCCGCGCCTGCCGGGGGTACGTCCGCACAGACCCGCGCGACGCCGGAAAGAGCGTGAGGCGACCCGCGGGCACGACTGCCGTCATTACAGTCCCCGCACAGAAACGCGAGGATTCCTCCTGGAAGGTGCCAGGCTGCAGCGGAACAAACCGCCCTGCCGCTTTCCTGAGGGGAGTCTGTCCAGCTCCTCCGGCTGCCGCCCAGGGAAGAAGCCACAAACAACAGCACTC
>NW_010256709.1:0-10386 GCF_000690775.1 Eurypyga helias | reverse complement strand
TTTTAAAATTTTATTTTATTTTAAATTTTAATTAATCCAGAAAATCGTAAAAAGCCTTCCCCCTGCCCCCTGTCCTGCTCAGGGGAGGGGCTCTAGCCCTGGGCTCCTGCCCAGCTCTCAGCACTCTTCCTGCTCACCATCAACAGGGATTTAGTTGGGATTTTGACCTTATTTTAACCTCCCGGCTGCAAAAGGTGCTATCAGATGCTTGACGCAAGCAAACACAAGAACCAGTATTTCTGTGAGATACCAGACTTCACAGAGGGAGGCACATCATGACAACGGTGCTAGAGACTGAGGGGGATGTTCAAGCTGCCCCAGCCCACCCCGATGTCCCTTGCGGAGGTTCAGTACTCACCCAGCCCGTTTGCACAGTCATAGAAATCGAAGCAATGCACAGTTCGATCCATCCCGTATGGTCCCATGAGTGTCCTGGGAGAGAGAAGAAAGGCATCTTTATTTCACAGGCTCAAGTAAAGAGATGCACAGGCACCCAGCCAACAAGCACATCTTCCCCACCGCCCCGGACACTGCTCATGAAACGATGTAGACACACAGGTTGGGGGATACAGCCCCACATATTAATCCCACACTGGCAAAAATCACCCCCCTCCCACCCCCCATGAGGTTTATACAGATAAATGAGAGAATATGTGCAGGGCTGGACATCATCCTCCCCACCCAGCAAATCTGATGGACCTGTCTGTGATTCATTACCCCAGATTAACGGGGCTGGACAGCTGTCCAGCTCCCGGGAAATGAGATCAGATCTCGGACCAATGTTCCGGGAATAAACCAGTTTCACAAATACAGACAGTCTGTAATGAAGACAACCGGGCATGATCCGCTCCCAAGATTTTGTAACGCAGGCAGCCTCCATCTCCCTGTCAGGGGGTCTGGAAAAGTGGGGTGCCAGGTCTGCTGAGCTGCTTCAAGCCCCTGCCTCACCAGGTTGAGGGTGGGAGCTTCTCATTGCAATCCAAAGCCGATGGAAGAGCATCGTACACCTGAGCTTCCCCCATGCCAAGTAATTCTCCCAAATGCCCCACGATCCCCCCTAAACAACCTCTGGCAAGGTGGGTGTCTTCAGTAAATGACACTGAAAGTGCTCAGCTCCACTCTGTCTTAGCTGGGGACCCCAGACTTCAAAACTGGGACCACCGCCGCTTTTCCTTCTTGGGTGGTCCATGGTGGTCCCTCCTGTGAGGATGGGTGGATCTTGATCTGAGAAACCCACAGCTAGGCATGCCAGGTGGGAAACCAGAGGCAAGAGGCTCCCAAAACACTTTGCTTCCCAGGATTTAAGTCACAAGAGAAAAGGAGTTTGAGTCAATACTGAATCCCAAATCTGGACGCAGCTGAGGAGGGACAACACCACGGGGCACAACAGGCTCCTCCAAGCCCAGTGGGATGAAGGAGAGCAATAAACCTCAGGGACTTCTCTTTTCAGGCATCCAAAATCCCTCTCCAAATATCAAGCTATTCTGCAAAGCCAGTAACACCCACCTCTAAGATACAGACTGAAAGCTTTCTCCTTGTTAAAAGTAGCCCCCCTTGATACTCTTGCAATGTTTTGCCTATTCAAGAGACCAGACAAACAACTGGCCACATCTGGCTGTCAGAAAACAGAGCCTGAAAGTGTCCCAGGAAGCCAAAGCAGCCCTGGGCCCAGACTGGTTCAATTTACCATCCAGGATTTTCAGAGTATTTTGAGTAAATCACCGAGGCAACCCCACCATGAGTAAACAGAAATAGCTCAAACCAGGCTGAAACACGACATAAGGATAGAGGTTTCGGTAAAGCAGATGCCTACTTGATACGATCAACTGTTATCCCCGATCCGATGCACGAATGGTGGGGCAGAAGCGAGCTTTGCTAATGCTAGAGACGCAAGAAGCCCAGCACCAGGCGCTGGGTATGATGTCCTCGGCTCTTTCTGCTGGATACAAGTCATCCCTGCCGCCGCGCCCTGGCCCTGGAGAAGCCACAGCAGATCACCCGTGGCTCTCTGGATGCAGGTGGCCACCGGGACCCCCAGCTCTGTGCCCCCTCCCCAGTTCCTGCCCCACCTGCGGGGGAATTACCTGCTGATGATGATGGCTCCCTTGTAAAGGACAGAAACGGCAGGCATCTTGCTACCCCCAGACGTGCGCGCCCCCACCCCCCCTGATTTGGCAGGAATCCGTTAAAATGATGAAGAAGGGAAAAAAAAAAAAAAGGGGGAGGTCGGAAGGGGTCACGTGGTCTCCCCGTATGCATGTTAATTCCACCCAACATTAACACAGATCCGCTAAAAACATCTCCAACTTTAGATTAAAGCTTACGCAAGCCAAAGCCAACACGGCCCATCGCAAGCGCCTTCCTGCGCAGGGCGGGAGGGAGCTCTACCAGCCCCCCCCAGCAGGGCTGTCACACTTGTCATTAACACAACAGAGTAATTATTTGGGTGCATCCTATTGTGCATCTTTGGGAACAGCCCCTCCAGGGACGGAGGGCAGCATTCAGTGCAAGATGTGTGCTCACCATCCCTACAGGCTTAAAATCCGTAGCAAAGCTTTGGAAGTAATGACAGACTGTAGCACTTAGGGGTTTAGGGTTGTTTTTTTTCTTTTGACATCTTTTCCAGCCCACGGCATTTCCTCCTTAATACAAAGCAAGGTCAGCTGTTCCACTATCCACTGGGAGGTCAGAAGTATGATTTGCCTTTGAACAGCATCTTCCACCCCTGTCTTGATGCACATCACCCAGCTGCAGAAGAGGTGTCACCCTTGTTTTGTAGGAGGTAGGGATGGAGTGAGATTATCCAGTGTTGGCCAGTGAGCAGGGAACAAGCCACCTCAGGGCTTGGCAGGAGCAGGGCCGTGATGTTGGTGGGCACAGTGTGAAACAAAGAGAAATCCCCAGGAAATGTGCTCCCCTGGAGCTGGGGACAGTGGGAGGACACAGGTCCTGCATCCCTGCCAGCACGGGATGACTGGTTAAGTCACAGGTAAGCTCTTGGCCCTCACTCCATCAACAGAGTCTTTCTCATGCTGTCCCCACAGCACATCTCTGCAGGCTCTGTGCCAGACCCCATTATTGGTACCAGACCTCATTAGCTGAGTGTCAGCGTACATCAGTCCAGCTCAGCTGGGGATCAGGATGGATGGTGCTTGCTTAGGACTGCAAAGCCTTTGCCAGATTTTGACTTGAACCTGGTACTGTTGGACATTATTGTTCCTATGCATGGACAACTGATTTTATTGGCAAGAGCTATGTGAAGCCTTGCTGGGCAACTTTGAGGTGCTTTCAAATAATGACAATTCAGCTCTCTTGTGGTGCAATAACCCTCCATCCATGCCTGTTCTCCTGTGACAGAGAGCTGGCTCACACCAGGGCACATCTTCTCAAGGGACAGGAGTGCCCCGGCACCAGGCCCACCTCAAGGTGGCCTTTTTCAGCAGCTCACCTCTAAACGATGCCCGAGCAACCCTCATCCACCAGCCTGCTGCCTGTTACACTAATGATCATACTCCAATCCTCTAATAAGCATCCCGGTCACAGTAAGAGACAATTTCCATCCCACCACCAAAATTCAATGTACAACATTGAGGCCCTTTGAGAATCTGCTAATAAAACAATTCACAGAATTACCCCTTTGAGTCATGGGCCAGAGCCTTGGCTGGAATAAATCAGCACTGCTGAAGGGAAGGGATAGCACAAGCACTGGAGGTGATGCCAACAGTCAAGTCAACCTCTCTGATCAGCTCCAGAGGGGCTGCAGGAGAGGTTGCTGGAGCCAGGCCAGCCCAACCCAGAACATGCAGGCAAACAGGAGAATTTCCCTGCCTGGCAATACAGTAATTTATCCACACCACCTTCTGCATCTCGGGGAACCGTTTCCATGCTCAGGGTTAAGCAGACACATGTGTGTTTGGAGCTTGGGTGCTCAACACCTTCAAAACCAAATCCTTCAGCAGCCCAGCCACAGTCCCACCAGCTGCTTCCAGCTGCACCAGAACCACGCTGGCCCTTCCTGCCTGCCGATGTTTCATACTGGCCAGGTGGGATGTTGCAATAAACCCCACGTTTTTCTGTGAAGCGGCAAAGTAAATGAAAAATCAAACCAAAATGGCCCTCAGGGAAGAGGAGCAGGGCTCAGCTTCCAGGTTTATCTCCAAACCTTCAGATCCTTGAATTCATCCTCCAAAACACAGACTGACCTGGCAAAAGCATCAGACACTGATGCTGCTTCTGCTTATTAACATCTGTCTTACTTGGAAAAAGATTCAGCGAAATAGCTCCGGAAGTTTTTTAATGTAAGACTCAGGCTGACATTCAGGAAGGATTTATAAGCCACGTATAACCTGCCCAAGGTCCCAGTCCTGCTGCCTATAACCAGTGTTGAAGGCAAACATCCCACTGGCAAAGGGGATATGCCATATGCTCAAGCTCTTTACTGAGCTGGGACCTAGCTGAGCAACTTAGAGTAAATCCAGTTGGAAAGCTTAGGCTTCTTACCCCTGGGAACTGCTGATGAGCCTTTGCATTTTTAAATAAATATGTGAATGGAAGGAGCATGGCTTCAGTATAAATTAACACTGCAGGGCTGGACAGCATATAAACATGTGCTTAACTTGCATGTCTACCTTTTCGTTAACTTTTAGAAAACTGAGTTTGAAAATTCATTGAAAAAAGATTTTTCTACATAAAAAGTTATTTTTGCTTGAAACAAATATTTTTAATATAAAAAGGCGTGTGAAAGTATATTGTCAGCCTTGCTTAAAACCAGCATGTAAAAGCAGGATTTGATGAAGCTATGGGGAATCAAAATAAGTCTTAGAGTAGGACCATAAGGCAAAAAAAGAAAGGTGACAGCAAAATATAGCACAAGTGAGATGCCTTTCCAATGCATTTTTCTAAGAGATCATGAAAGGGAAAGTCGGGGAGAGAGAAACTGGTAGCACTGGGGAGAGACACAGAAAGGGAGCGGGTTGTGCACTGGTGACTCTGCTGCAGCAGTGCTCTTCCCCATCCCATGGCAGCTAGCTGCTTCCCACCGAGGAGCAAGAAGGCAAAGCAGGCTGTTACTGGGGCTGGCTGTGCCCTACACACCATCCCACCTCCTCCTCCTTGGCATCACTCCTTCTCCAAACCATCAAACTTTGGCCAACGCCAAGAGGAAGCAGCTGGAAAACACGGTGGCAATAGACATTTCTAGGATTCAGAAGGAAAAGGGGGAAATGATGACTGCAACAAGCACAACCAACAGTAGAGTTGGTTTTTGTCATCATTCAGGTCTCCCCCTTCCTACCCAAAATACAGGGAAACAGTGCTGGGACAGCAGACCTACAGTTGGTGTGGATTGTGGGTTTAATGTCGTCGGGAGCGCTGGCACCACACGGTCAACACATAGGCAGAGAAATATCCAGCTGAAAACGCAAAGTTGTGAGGGAAGCCATCACCCGAGGCTGCTCTCCTGTGGAACACACTTTCATTTGAAATGTAGGGGCTCAGCGAGTGAGCCCCTCTTGCCAGCCACGCAGTCCTTCGCAGCCTGCCCGCTCAGGTAGGGTCGTCCCCAGGTTGTGTTACAGCCATAAAACACAGAAGTAGGGCCATCGGTCTCCTCCATTACGTCAGTCCCAACACTGAGGCTAAACCCCAGGAACCAGTCTTTTCATGCCACTTTGCCTTCAGCACGCGCTGACAGCAAAGATCTGAAGGGTTGCGCAGCCCAAGCCACGGCCCGTGGAGCTCCGTTGGCAGGTGGAAAGGCCACCTTGCCTGAAACCAGAACTCAAGAAACATCTCCAGCACTTCAAAGGAGATATGTCTGTTGTGGGAACAGCCAAGAAGACAGCTCCACTTCCCCAGTTAACTATTGCTGTGCCGGAGCAGGGCTGTTTGCCCTGGGACACACAGCACCTCTGGACTTCCAGGCTTTGAAGTGACCCACTCCTGGACTTTCAAGGTGTTAATTTTCAATCACTCCTTGAAGATCTACAAACTCCATGGGAAGGATGCGCTCTCCTGCTTCACTCCCCTCTGAGTTTTCCTGGCAGGACATTTTGAATTTGGATTTTCTCCAAAATACCAGTTATGCAATCCTCCCTGCCTCCAAGCTGCCTCGAGGCTCCCTCCCCTTCAGTGCCCAGGGCAGGAGGTTTCAGTCTTCTTGTTTTAGAAAGCTCTGTTAGGATCAGAGATATAAAGCAACGGTTTGGGTAGAGATGCAACAAAATTGGTGGGAGCTTCTTTTCTATCCAACAGAAAATCACAAGCAGACGCAATTCACTGCTACATCATCACCCACTGCTCCTCTACGTGTTGGTCAAAGGACCTTCATGGAAAGCAGCATTTAGGCTGTCTGTGGATAAAAGGCTCTTCTGCCTCCTTTGAGATCTGCCTCCCACTCTGCCTGTACCCATCCCAGCGCAACCTTCCCTAGGTAACTTGGCCCCAAACCCCTGCTCCCTACACCAGGCAGCACACACACCTCTCCTCTCCCCACAGCACCCAGGCCAGGACCGGATCATGACTCCAGGCAGGATCCTGAGCTTGGTGAAGCAGTAGCACAAGGGTGCCAGACCTGCGGACACGTGGGTTGTGTGGACAGCAGCATCACCGAGCCTGCAGAGAGCCTCTGCACGGCTGGGCAGAGGAACAGGATCCCAGCAGGTTTGAGTGGGTGGGAATTAATGGTGGAAAGATGCCCAGCAGCGGCAGTGAGGTCTGTCTGAGGGCTTTTGGCTCTGGAAAGTGGCACTAAGAAGTTTTGGGGTGGGAGGGTGCCGCATTACAGTCTCTTATCTGCATCCCACCAATGCTGGGAACCACAGCAGGAGCAAAGGGCTGCCCAGGTGGCATCAAGCACTTGCTTAATAACAACCCGACATTTGTTTCATCACAAAAAAAATTAGCATAGGCTGAAGAGGTATTTGCATCCGATTAGAAAACAGAAAATGCAATTGTGTTGCTTACAGGCTCAACTACAAAGCGTTGATAATAAATCATACAAAATAAATTGGCTACTGTGGAGCTGGGAAGCAGCTGCACGCTGTCCACAGCTGCAGCACAGCCCACATTGTTTTCATAAATGCCCATGGAGCTACTTCAGATGAGCTCATAAGATGAGGGGTGTTCATAGACAGGTCTGAACAGAAGAGGGAACAAAACCACGGTGATGAAATTACTGGCAGAGGAAGCAGGCAGGTACTGTGGGGAGCACCCAGGGACTGGCAGCTCCGTGCACACACCACAGTCCCCTCTGCCCCAGCCCTGGGCTTCTGCAGTTCCCTGGCCACTCACCAACAGACAGACAGGTCCTGCCTCTTCCCAGGAAAACCATTCATGGAGAAAGCCCGTCTCAATGAGCCCCACTGCCAGCAGTCACATGTTGATGTCTCTGCACCCTCCAGGCACCTTCTTCCTCCTGATGGTCCTGCAGACCTCAGTGCTCCGTCATCCCTTTCCTCTGGGGCAAAGTGGGGGATCCCAGGGATCAGAGGGTTTGCCCAGAAATAGCTACTGCTTCCCACCACTGTCAGTCTTGCTGCACACCCATCCTCTCCTCCTTGAGGACAGCCAGGCCTGATTGTTGTCACATACCTCATCTCTGCAGCGTCCCTTCCTTGCAAAGGGACTCTGTCTTCCAGGCCAGGAGGGAAAGGGGCATGCCCTTCCTCTGAGGAAAGCCAGAGGCCATAGCACCCCCCACCCCACCCTGACACCCCCCTTGCCAACTCAGCTGCACTCCTGCAGCTGAGCAGGGGTCTCCTGGCCACAGAGGATTGTTTCATCCTCACCACTCCTTGTGCTGGTGCGTCACCCTTCACTCCCACCTGAACCAAAGCCTATGCATTACTCTAAAGATGGAGAGTTGAGGAGGATTTAAAGCTGAGGCAGTCTTCCAATGCTTACTCCCTCATTCTGTTGAAGGAAGAGGTCTCCACCCTGGGCTGCAGGCATCTCCTCACCCTCTGAATACCCCTTCTCCCAGGGCATCTTCCCTGTGAACCAGAACCACCATGCCCACAGTCAGGTGGAGATGCCATCTCTCACTGCTGGCCAGGTTTTTCTGTTCTTCAACCCCTTTTATCACACTCTAAACTTCATCCCATTTTCCAATGTCCTCAGCCAGTGGATTTTTTCAGCATGAGGGACTGATCCCAACGAACCTTTGCTGTCTAAAACTCAGGTCTCTGCTGCCCATCACCTGGGGACAGGGCCTTCCAGGAGGGAGCTGATTCCACCTGAAAGATATCCATCAAGTCAACCGAGGTGTAGCATTTTCCTGGAGGTGCTTCTTGCCCAGTGAGAAGCAGCCCAGCCCACAGGCACCTGCCTGGCAGAGCTGGTCTTGGGGACTGCTGGGGCTTGGAGAGGGGCTAAGGGTGTTTTCCCATGGACAGACCCCTCCATCGACATGCAGCTCTTCCCATCCTCCTCTAAAAGGCTTTGCTTAAGGAAAAGGCAAGAGGGCCTGTCCTGCAGTAAATGTGAAGAGAAGCTGTTTCAGGTGGAAGCAAGGTCAGGCTTGGTTTGCCAGAGGTTTTTGGGAAAGGTGTTTATGCCAGAGCCCTGTACCAAGCCAAGATAATTGCCCCCCAACATCTGGTCCAGCCTAGACCTCCATGTACCCACTTGATATGGGCATTAATGCAATTTAAATACAATCACAAGGGAAACCTTGAATAAGCTTATTTCATTTTCACACCATCAGAATCAAGACATGGTGGCATACCACATGCTGGGAAGCCTGCCTTCCTCCCTCCCTCTCCCTCTTCCATGAGGTGGGCAATCTGCTGCTCTGCTTGGGGAACTCATGCTACAGCCCTGGTTTGGGCATCAGCTCCTGTGAAGGGTTAACAGGCTTATAGGCCTGCCTGCCTTTCTAAATCCCTTGGGCTGTGGGATTTGACTGGTAATAAACTTATTAACAGGACAGTCACAGGTGGGGGCTGCAGACCCTGCTCTGCCAGCCAGGCGACTGGTCTGTCCTCAGGGTCAGGCTCTCCAGGTCCCCCAGGGAGCAGAAAAATCAATTAATTTAATTAGGGAAAATGCAAGAATGATGGCAGAGAACTCACCTAAGTGAATCCATAAGAAAGAGGAGGGAAAGAAGGAGGTAAAGGAAATGTCTGGATACAGAAAGACGGGAAAACAACGTGGTTTTGGGAAGGACTTAAGAACATGCCACCAAACATGGCAGAGCTGGTGTAGGTCCTTGGGAAGGGCTTTGACCTGCCCTCGAGCGGTGAGCATCCCCATACTGAAACCCAGACCCCAGCACAAACTGGAATCACTGCAGCAATAATAATGCAAAGAGGACTGGGGGAAGTGCCGGGCTGGTCTATGTGCCCTGGCCATGCCTGGTGTGGGGCCAGCAGTGGGTCCACACCCCCCAGGGACACATACAGCATGGTCCAGCCACAAGACCTGCCTGGCATTGATGGGCACTTTCAGGGCTATTTATTTCCCACTGAGGTGGGCAAAGCTCCTGTACAAAAACCACCGTTGCAAAACCTGCTTTCAGCATCCAGCAGCCACTGTCCGGAGGAGTGAAGGTGTACGGGAGAGGCCCCCCAGGGTCACACCAGCATCACCACTGGAGAAACTGGTGCTGAGAAACTCATTCTGTCAACCACCACCCCGTGCCCTGATGATACCAGGCGAGGTCCCACTGGTGGCTCACGTTTATTTATTAAATTCCTATTTCAAACTCTAAAATTAATCTTTTAATCAGCGGCAGAGCAGGGCCATGCTTATCGGAGCGCCAGGGAGGTGTTATCTCCCCGCCATCTGCTCGCTGCCCTCCGTGCATCCCAGCAGAGCTACCAGACAGCTGAGCACCGGCCGGTGCATCCGGCACCCGTCGCACGCAAGGGCTGGTCCCCCGGGACAAAGCCGGCCAGCCCTCGGCCAGGATTCTCCATCCACACAAAGCGCATGTCAGTAGGCAAAGCTGCGGGAGGTTTTGACCAAAAACCTCAACACATGAGCAGATTTCTGATGTAGAAATTGGGTTTTGGGCATTTTTGCCTGCAAGTGCAGGGAAGCAAGGTTTAAAGGCTCCATGGAGCCAGCAATACCCAGGGAACCCTGGAGAGGCTGCTGGTGCTGCCAGGCAGGGCTGTAGCACTGCCTTGACTTCCCTGGCACAGTTGTGCACATCATGGACCCATGACATCAGCACCCATGGGTGGCACCAGCCTGGCAATGCTCCCCAAAACACATTTGGTGAGGTTGAGCCTGTCTTGCACTACCTCCTTCTGACTGACAACCGATTTTGCCTTTTCTGCACCCAAAAGCAGCAGGGAAGCATCAGCACAGCACCTCAAACCAGGTGAAGACAGCTGTCACCCCAAGGTGTTTCTCTCACCAGCCCGCTTGCACCCCTGTGGG
>NW_010256708.1:0-61994 GCF_000690775.1 Eurypyga helias | reverse complement strand
CTCTCTCAGCTTCTCCTCATGTGAAAGATGCACCAGTCCCTTAATCATCCCAAAATGCCTGCCATAAGTGAATGAAGAGCCATCCCAGGTCTGGTTATGTTGCTCCCTCACGATCAGAAAACAATGCAATGAAATTCACTCACCAGAAAATAAATATGTTTTCAGAGTAGTTTCTTTTATACTATGTGCAAGATTCTGTTACATACCCTTCTTTTCTCATTACACTGAGTGAGCATAACAATAATTTGAGATTTTTGCTGGAGAACCATCTTCCAAAAATCATTCCTAGTTTCTGGCAGTGGACCTTGGGTTGCAATGTATTCCTGGGGTGAATTATAACCCTAAGAAACAAAGAGACAGGCGCTGTTTACCAACATGATTACTGCTTCAGAACACATATTTTTCCCTGGCATACGTATTACTTAGCTTGCTCGAGTTCAATTTGTACTTTAAAAGTGATTTCTAACATAAAGAAACTACTTCATGATGTTTTGTATTTATTCTGAGATTACAACTTTTGCAATTCTTGATGCTCCCAAAGTGCAAACAGTCTAGACTGAAGGACAGAAGACAAAGATGTATCTATACAAATCCCTTGTCCAGGGAGCAGGAAAGGCAACATTATAAAAATCGAACAAACAAACAAAAAAAACCCAAAACCAAGTAATGAGAATCTTAAATCAAAGCTCCAGCTTCTTCGAGATTTTGTAATTTAAGTGTTTGTTTAGTTATAGACATGAAACCAATTACAGATGCTTATCCTGCTCATCCCAAGCAGTGCCTGTGGTGCTCTGCAGTCACTGGTGTAAATGGGAATTTATACGCATGTGTCATAAGGACTTAAATTAGTAAAATATTAATTAGAATTCTGTTTAAAATAATAGAGAACATGCTGAGACAACACCCTTAACAGATTATCTTTGCTATGTTTTACTGAAGCTCAGATGCTTTATACCTATGGATTCTTTCTCCTGTCCCTATCAACACACTTTTAGTTGGAAAGTCTCCTTCCCTTTGCCAAAACCGAAAGACTGTTAAAAAGACTATAATAAACCATCCACACAATGGCCATTTTGGCATCTGCTATACCCATATTTCATAGAATCACAGAATGGTTTGGGTTGGAAGGGACCTTAAAGATTATCTCATTCCAACACCCCTGCCATGGGCAGGGACACCTTCCACTAGACCAGGTTGCTCAAAGCCTCATCCAGCCTGGCCTTGAACACTTCCAGGGATGGGGCATCCACAGCTTCTCTGGGCAGCCTGTCTCAGTGCCTCACCACCCTCTCCGGGAAGAACTTCTTCCTGATATCTAATCTAAACCTCCACACTTTCAATTTAAACCCATTACCCCTTGTCCTGTCACTACAGGCCCTTGTAAAAAGTCCCCCCCAGCTTCCTTGTAGCCCCTTCAGATACTGGAAAGCTGCAATAAGGTCTCCCTGGCGCCTTCTCTTCTCCAGGCTGAACAAGCCCTCCTCCCCCAGCCTGTCCCCATGGCAGAGGTGCTCCAGCCCTCGGAGCATTTCGTGGCCTCCTCTGGACTCATTCCAACTGGTCTATATCCTTCTGATGTTGAGGGCTCCACAGCTGGATGCATATTTGCTGAGGTTGTGTCATCAAAACCACATTTGAAAAGTTATTTGATATTTCTAATAAGAGCAAAAGATACATCCAACACACAGCATGATCCCATGTAAATTGGGCAATTGCTGTGCCACCACAGTATGCGAATCATAAAAATATTTGTGATCTGGGAGTATTTTCCACAAATGGCTTCCTCTGGACATCTCTAGAAATCAGCTCAATGTGAGTTGCTGCACTACACAGAATTTGCTGTTTGTTTGCCTGCATGGGCTATGTCTGACCTAAGTGTCCAACCCCTACTGTGACAGGGACACAGATCATCCCTAGTATCTGTGGGGAGGAGCAGGTACTCAGCAGAGAAGCAATCGTCAGGAAAAGCCAAGCATTAAGACGACAGGTCTGTCCCAGTTCCTGTGGTCAGCATTATGCTATAAGTAGAACTAAAGAGTTGTAAACTATAAAAAGCAGAACTGAGCAATCCGAAAAAGACCGCTACATAAAATCCTATTATCCATAATCCCATGAAGCTTCAAGTTCTGAATGATGCTTTTGAATGTTGGAACATTTTTCTTTCTTGGTTCCCTGCGAGCTCAGGCACTTGCAGCTTGAGCGTTTCGGTTCACGCTCTTGGCACGCAGAGGCTAAGCACAGGCAACGCGCTCAGCAGCGCACGCGTGGGCAACGCCAGAGTGACAAAGCAGTGGTTTCACCCACTCATCTCAGCACTCCTCCCTTTTCCATAGCCTGACTCAGCTCTCCCCAGCACAGCCAGGGGCAGCTCTGCCTTCTGGTCGCGGGAAGGGTGCAGAAATGCTCATCTGTCCGTGGTCCCCAACTGAAAGGCCTTTTTCTAAACGGATTCTGTAGTGTCCTCCCTCCCCTCCATGCAGCCTGACCCTGTGGATATTGCTCTCCCTAACACAGCTCACACTGAGCAACAGGATGGGGGGAGGTTAACAGAGAGGAAAACCTTTGCAGCACTGCCAGGGATAAGC
The DNA here is from genome assembly GCF_000690775.1 of Eurypyga helias. NCBI lineage: Eukaryota > Metazoa > Chordata > Aves > Eurypygiformes > Eurypygidae > Eurypyga > Eurypyga helias. The sequence continues at coordinate 59,409 of NW_010256708.1, read as the reverse complement.
CTAAGTGACTGCACAAGCTCAGGCAAGAGTGGAAAGAACTAACGAGCTTTTAGCCCACCGCCAGCGTCAAACTGACTACAGCTCCGAGTTATCCTAAAACGCTGGTAAATGGGCGCTCTGTGCCAGGCAGAGGGAGGGAGCACCGGAGACGAGGCAGAAAGCAGAAGCTCCCTTCATGCACCATCTGGGCTGCGTGTATTTTGTCAGCTGTGGAGTGTCTGGCTTGATCCTTTTTCCACGTGCTGTAGAAACCAGGACAAGTTTCTCCTTTAGAAGTTCATGTTATTTCTAGCTGTCTTAAAAAGCCCCTGGACCACTTAACACTTCCTCTCCATTTCTCTACCAGTCCAACCCAGATTTCACAAAGATTCACAGTTCACCCAGTGCTACTGTGGCAAAATTTGCCAAAATCTTCCCCCATCACCACCTTTTTTTCTTTGGAGGCTGGTAAAAAGCACAGTTCCTTGTAGGCAAAATACTGGCAGCTGGAGGAGACGCTGAGAACACGACTGAGCTTCCAGGTGATATTGTACAGTTTGCTGGTAACACGCTCTAACTGCTGTGCAGGACACTTCTTTACACAGAATGGGCAGGGTTGGAAGGGACCTTTGGAGAGCATCTTGTCCACCCCCCCTGCCAAAGCAGTTTCACCTAGAGCAGGTTGGACAGGAGCACATCCAGGTGGATTTCAAATATCTCCAGAGAAGGAGACTCCACAGTCCCTCTGGGCAGCCCATTCCAATGCTCTGGCACCCTCAGAGTAAAGTTTTTCTACCTCGTGTTGAGAGGGAATTTCCTGCATTCCAGTTTGTGCCTGTTGCCCCTTGTCTTGTCTCTGGGCAGTGCTGAAAAGAGTCTGTCCCCATCCTCTCGACACCCGCCCAGTGTCAGACACTGACTGCGTGTCTGTACTCACAGGAATGTAGTTGGCGTTAATGTAGTCAGATCCCTCTTCTTCATTCATTGAAACTAACCGGACACGACTAAAATCATCTGTAAAAGGGAAAAAAGAGAACTTGTCTCACAAACGTGGTACTCTTCTCCAACTAGGCAAAATTAAAATTGATCCTATAATCAGATGCAAAAAAAAAAAATCTATTAAAAAAAATACAAAATACTCATATTTACCAACTGGGAGCAATGTTTCCTTCAGTAAACACTACATGGATGCACCATCATTACTGTTCTGCAGAATACACCCTCCAACTGCTGTGCCTTTGGACTCCCTCAGGTTTCATTAAAACCGTAAGAAAAATATAGTAACAGTACTCAGCAGCAGAAACAACCTTGTGTTTCTCATCTCCAAACTCCTGCCTTGATAAACATCCCCGGAAAGTTACGTCTCTTCAAAGCTAACAAAAGCCATCTATTGCCTGATTCTGAGGGCTGGTTTTAGAATAGGCTTTTATCAGTCAGAAAATCTCTCCTGATTCTCCAATTCCCTTATTAAAACTTTTGTTTCCCTCTTGAGGAATTTTAGCAGGATCCTGTATGTTTTGTACTTACATGGCAGGATATTTGTGTAGCGATTTTTACAGCGATTCATGGGAAGATCAGCAGCAAAGTGGGGGATGTCAAGCCCAATCAGTTTTAGCTCCTGAAGTAACAGAAGGAAAAATACACCAAGGTCAAACTCACAAACACCCAAAAAATAATTCTTTGCGGTGAGATGATTATTTGTGGCAGGTACCAGACTGAAATAATTTTATAAACTGACAGCAGGATTACACTGATTTTCCTTATCTGCTCCCCTCTACCCACAATTAATTAGTCAAAATAGGGTCAAACCAGTTATTTCTATGGTAAGTTATTTCTGTGGTGGTCATGAACACCACTTAAAGGCTTTTCTTCAAGTCCACAAGTGGCTTTTGATCCCGATAGTGGGGAAGGCTTGGAAGATCTTTCTAGTCATCACCTTCGTTAGCTAAATCCAATACATGATGCACCAGAGGACTTTTCAGTGGCAGGAAGGGAACGTGTAAGCCACACGGAATGGTGGTAACACCAGTCTTCCTCACTCACTTTCCGTGTTTAAATCTTTGGGAGCTAGCCCAAGGACAGCAGCTTTTTAATTTTATACTGCTAAAGTAACTTTAAATTCTGGGTAATTAAGAGAATGTACCTGAACCAGTCTTAGAGAGACATCCTTGCTCTTAAACAGATTTTTGATGTTACCTTCTCATTCCAATGCTTCCCCTCAAATTAAGGCATTAAATGAATAAAATAAAGACATTAACCCTTCCAACCCAAACCATTCTATGATTAAATGCTGAATTCAACTCAGACTGCCGCCGTGTCCTAAACTTAACGGAAGTGCGTTGGTCTGACAATTATCTTGAATCAAATGTGATGAGCCACTCAAATCAGCTTGCTAAATACAGTCTCCAACGACACTAAGGTACACTTTTAAATTCTTCAGAACTGGAAGTGAAGCTGACCCACCTAGCAACGGCACACATGAAACAACACGGAGCACAGGAACTCACTACACAAACCTAAAGCTGATCTAGGCGTGGCAGCTACGACACGACAGAGTCCCTGCAGATTTACCTCAAATTGCAGAGAAAATTTATAATCTGAATCTTTGGCCATATCCTTGATGTATCCATCAAAATCATCCAACTGGACAGGGCTTTGAAAGAAAAACAAACAGAAATTAAGAAAAAACTTTTGAGTACATTTTGTTTCGATTTTCCCCAGAATACTGTCAAGTTATGCAGATGTATTTGCAACTATCAATGCTAGAAAGCAACAATAAAGAGGAAAAAAAAATCTTGTGGTTCAGTGCCACCAAACGGTGGGCATAATGCTCATCATTACCTGCATCACACCCTAACGGCACCTGAAAGAGATGCTGAGAGAGGGGTGCTGCTCCCTGTGGGGGAGCTCAATGCTGCAGGGGCTGGTGCTGATGATAGTGAGCACCCTGGTTTGAGGGGGTTGGAGTTGTCCTACCCGAGGGAAACCACTGCTCTGAGGCGAGGGGGACTACAATTCCCTGGCCCCCGAACTGCTTTTGCAGGTGGGTATCTCCCTAAGGCACAGGTGACACCGTGATAAGCAGTGATCCAGCACCCCATCACACACCACTCTCAGTACCATCCCAACAGCACTTCTGGCACCAGGGCAGCTGCTGCTTTATTTAAGTTGCCTCTTGTGCCACATAAAATGTTGCTTTCAGACAATTTTCCCATCTGGCAGAGACGCTTCTAAAACTCATCTGAGCTTTCCTCATGCAAAAAAATGGATTTCGTAATTAGGTTTTGATTTTTTTAGAAGGTTCACACACACAAAAAAATCCCCCTAAAATAGCATTTTGGATGCCACCCCCATGACTGCTTTCTCTGCTGGCTTTGAGAACTATGAACATTTGTCGTTATAGGTCAAATTCTCCTCCCAGAGAGATGTTTGCCAAAAAAGGTGGCATATAACTATGCAGAACCATGCAGAGCTTCAGCAGGTATAAAGGAGCCTTGACTTAGTGACTCCCATCATTCTACACACTTTTGTGCCAGGTGAGGGTCTCTCCGTTAGTACAGGCACAGCCTCTGAATGTAACGCTGAAATAATTAGCCTAACACAACACAGGTAAACAGTTTCCCTCACCCAATTATCATGCTCTAATTTACAAGCTACTGAAGCATGTACACAGTAATCTTTTCATTTACTTTGAGGCAATATGCCCGAAGGAACCTGTCTTATCACCACTTAATTACTCCTGTTTACCCGTTAGCATTAATGATCTAATGTTCTAGCAACAACCGTAACGAGCCTCATGTCAAGAGGGAAATATCACTAGAAACAAATGCATCCCAGTTTTTCACCATTTGTCATTTTTAACTAAGGATAAGCTCTGTTGAAATCGTTAAGTTGGATAATTGATCTTTTCCCTGATGACTAATTTCCTATCAGTGAGGAACTGTTTTACCACAACCTAGCTGTTGCGAAGAATTGCTTTTGTCCAATTATTGTTTGTTTTCTGCCTTCAGACATCTCTCTCAAGATGTGTTCATCAAGAAGTTTTCTATATCTGTAACTGCAATATACTCCATAATGCATGTTTAGGCTAAGGTGATACTTTTTTATTTCTTTAAATATCAAAGAAGTTACATACTTGGTCAGCTTTCTTTTCTTTAATCCATTTTTACTCCTGTAGAAAAACAAAACAAAAAAAAGTGTTTTTCATTCATTAAACTATTGTAGAGTCTTTATTCAAAGTTAGTTAGCACTGATTTAAGAACATACGTTTTCTGGTCACTATCATACTCAGGATGACATTAGTGATAATTTTCTTGGGGATTTTTAAGCTGATAGCAAAATTTCTATTGACACCAATGGGATGGATTTTCCATTCTGTGGCTCTGACAACAACCCTCTCGTGAAAGGGAAAACCTGCACCCAACACAAGCAGTGGGCCCTCTACAAATCGTGACCCAACAGCGCTGTTGGCTTCAGGTGGGGCACAGCTGAGTCCCCAGGGCCTGCGCCCATCGGAGCCTGGCAGAGGCTGTGCCGTTGCAGGGGACAGGGCACCACCATGCCTCCTGGGATGCTCCACTATGGTGGGCTGGGAAAGTGGATACCAACACTAAAGAGCAACTGGGAACAGGAAGCGTCTATTGGGTAAAGGGAGAAGAACACATTTGCAAATTCAAGGAAGGGTGAAGGAAAAAGGAATGGGCCTGAACACTGTTTCTCATCCATCTTTTAACCTGCTTATGGTGATCAGTGAAGACAATGGCAAGTATCCTACTGACTTTGGTGGGACTCAAGCTTGATCCTTAGATAATTTTAATTGACTCTGAACAGCTAGAAGCAATCATGTCAGTCATGTAATATGCTGTCTTCACATGATTTATGAGCGATATAATTCACTGGAGAGAGTTGCGAGCAAGCTTATGCGTGTGGTAAGCTGTATAGCCCATGCTAAGTCCATATGGACTTCAGAACTGCACTACACCAGCGACCACCATGTGGGTTTTTTTGGTTCATTTTGCTGTCGCCACAAAAAAGTTAAACAATCAAACTGAATGCACGAAGTGAAACACTGATCCCCTCTGTTAAACCAATCACAGAGCACAAATAGATTCTTTCTTACTCAGAAGGGATTTTAGTAGTGTCTTTTTTTTTTTCCCTGGGCATTAAATAATATCTGTTCATTCATCAGATTATAAATATGTTATTTTTCATGTCATGTTGACGTTAAAATGATTTCTGAATAACATGGGTCACAGCTTCAATTAGTAAATTAAAGATAAAGACTTTGAACTTCAAAACAATGAAAATATACGGAAATAAATATTAAGAAGTGGAGCAATTTTATACCCTGCTAAGTTTAGAACTTACATTAAAAAAAAAAAAATATTATTCATTTCCAAAATTAAGTTTTGCAAAACATTTGGGTTTTGGAGCAGCCAAAACCTGTAGTAATTTTGCTATCTTGTCAAGGTACAACTCGTTTAGTTGTGGGCTTTGCCTGCAGAGTTAACAAGAGCTACAGCAATACCAGCATTACACTAGTGTGGAGATCTACTTTGCGAAGCTTTACTTTGCATGTATTATAAACCTCCTCAGCCTACCATGTTATCTATACAGGTGCTATCTGTATAGAATCTCTACATTCATGTCTACTACATACACAGCCTAGTAGCATTTATTCTGCATCTTCAAAGATTTTTTTCCAACAAAATCTTAAAATTAATTTCTGTAAATTATTCAACACATTTCTATCCCCTGTGACTGTGGTAAACCTTTTAATGTTGGGCACATTGGAATTCATTTCAAAAGAAAAAAGTATCTAAATGCTGCTTATGATGGGAATGCTTCTAAGAATGCTTCTCCACGGAACACTTCAAGAGGCAATAAAGCAAATGACTGACATCCTTTCTTCAGCAGCAATTTCTTCTGCTTTGATAGTCTCAAGAGGCCTTTGTTTCTTAGCACTGCAATTGTTTTCTGAATGTTCATAAATGTTTTAAACCAACTTGTGCACAAAACAAAGACATTTGCAACACTAGTTGGTGTTTCATCTGTTCTTGCATTTATCCTACAGATTAAAATACAAAGACAGGGATTAATCTCATCTCATTCAACTTCAGATCCTTTAAAATCATCATCTAGACTAATCTAGGGAGCCTGACTGAAGAGGAATCCTCTGAAGAAGAAAGGTACACACCTGAAAAGGTGGGCTAACGCATATTAAACAAAAAGGACAATGGGGCAAAAGGAGACGATGACTCTTTGCAGCAGTGCCATTGACAGTGGCCACCTTGGGCTTCCTGACCATTAGAGAGTTAAGTGATCCGTGTGACCTCCACAATAATAAACTGCTTGCCTGATCCTCCATCACTGTGCAGCTCTGATAGTTCAGTTTACATCAGACAACTCACAAGTCAAGGTAATATTAGCCTGGGAGAGATGCGGAAGTCTTCCATCTGTTCTTCAGCTGGTTGCATGTGGACAACATGCTTTTATTTTCATGGAAGAAGAAATGGACCTGTCCTAAGTTACATAAACCCACTCATTTCTGGGCCCATTTAAAATTTGGATGGGTTTTTCTACAGAACCTATGTGACCCAAGGAAAACCAGTCTCAGAAATGGCTACGCTGAAGATGTCGATGATGCCTGCCAAGGGTGTGGTGCTGTGTGGTAACACCAGGGGAAACATTTGGTGGCAAGTAAATCTTGGCTTTGGTACCACACTTTTGTAAATCACTATACTTTGGACTCAAGACCATCAGGAAGTTAAGTTCTTTTATATAAATTAAGCATTTTTAGATCATAGTCAATTATAATTATTTGTTCAGTGGTTCGTAAAATAGTTCTGGTTCTAAGTAGACCCTGTGGCTTTGCTGGTTAGGTATTAAAAAAAAAAAATCAGTTGTTTACTAAGTCTTTATAAATTATTTATAGACTAAACTATTAAATGCACACACACACCCACAGATGCAGACACAGTGACCCCATTTTTACACTTTGGGAGTGGTAGTTTGTATTGAGTCTCAGTGAACTGTTACTTCCAAAAGCAAAACTTTTACTGATGTCAGGAGAGCATAACCGCACCTTGAAAAACGAAGGTATTTGACATCACACACCAAACAGGTGGGGCTGGATCGAGCAATTTTAGTAACAGAAAAGCAGCAGCAGGCCATGCCAGGCAATAAACAGGTGAATAACTGGGACAGAAGAAGCCAGCACTTATAATGAAGTGGCAAAAATTACAAAGAGAGCAATGAAATGAATATGACGACCACCATAAGATTAGCTTTTTAATACCAATATGGGCTGGAGCATAAACAGACAAACTAGACGAAGCAGGGTAGCAAATACTTTGATACCCACATCCTCTCCAATCCATGTTCTACTACAGGAAAATTATAACTTCGAGAGCTTTGACCCATTTGAAAACAAAGGTATCACACACTTTCCATGTAATAGAAATTAACACTATCTACACATTGCATATGGAAAAACAAGTAAATCACTTACCAAGGATTAATATAAAATGCCAAAAGATAATCAGTCCAAAGGCATGAGGGTAGCAGAGTTAGGAAAGCAAATACACTTCTACGCCTGTGAGCATTAATAAATAACATACATAAAGATGAAAAAGTGAGGAGAGTTAGTAAGACAAACAGAAATCAGGACATCAGCAATTTCTATTGAAAAAATCATCGAAACCCATAAAGGCTTCTTCTTACTTACTTCATAAGAATATTGTTAGCATCCATAGAAATTTTACTCCTGAACCTGATACCCTAAGCAGGGTTTTCAGCATAAAATTTTCTATGATCAAAATAAATGTGTTTTATGGTACTGATACAGGCCTGTTATTCTAAATCAATGTTAATTGAATAAATTGTGCTTGAAAATTTCATCCATGGGTTTACAGCCATTGCACAGGTAGTCCTATCTCTATTTTTTGATGTTTTGAGATATTTTAGGAGAGACATTGTTTTTACCATTTGCAACTACAATAATCTCCCACAATTGCTCCTGCAAGTGATCCTGTGGATAATGGAACATCTGTATCGGAAAGAAATTCAGATAATTTCAATATCTCTTAATATCTTCTATTGAGTCAGATTTCTGAAAACATCCATGTAACATTTTGCAGAGTCCAGTTTTTAAGTGCTTTAAATTCTCTCCTAGGTTTTTGGCAAAACATTATTTGAACTTCTTCTAACTGTGGTTTCTATGAATAACTATTCACAGCAGGTTTCATGGTGGCTGAAGGAAATTTGAGTGCAAAATTGTTCTAAACCTCTGTATTTGTGACCTGTTTACCAGATTCTGCTACGCATTGACCCAAGAAACACACGTGGGCCTGTTCTACCTTACAGGTGGAGTGGGATACAGGTACTTTCCAAACATGAAAAACTCATTAAACACAATTAAACCAAAATTCCCCCGGTAGAAGGATTTTTTTTGCCAAATACAGCCTCAGCATATTTTTTCCCTATCGGGGAAATCTCCTGTTTCAGTACTCCTGGCTCTTACGAATTTGGCAGATACTGTGTTTTCTCTGATAAGCAAGTCATGTAAGGTGTAATCATCTCTAATCAGTGGAGGAAAACTTCTGCCCACACAGTGAAAACTTCAAGTTATGCTTTAATGAGTTTTGCTACTTAAAAGAAAATTGGCAGTGCAGTGTGTGCAAGGCACCTTCCCCAGGCATTGGTAAGGATTGTGTGGATCAGCCAGAAGCAAGAGCCCTTTCTAGTTAATCATATTCCATAGTGGTTGCAGGATCAGGGCCTTAGGCCTTATCCGTTGTTAGGGTTTCTCTCGGGCTGGACTGAGGATGAAATTTGGTTTTCCATAAGCAGCTCTCTGGTGCCATAGAGAGGTTTACATCAGGCTTAGAAGAGAGAAGGGATGTTGCCAGAATACTCCTCTTGCCTTTGGGAAACTTTGCTTCCTCTTGCCTACAGAGGCAGAAGGAATTATTCAAGCTTCTTTCATCTTCAAATCATCATGAGAAATTTCCACACAATCAAATCACAGGCTAACATGCTTGCAGACCTACTTATATTGTTCACAGATTAGGAACACCAACATCTAAACCAGCTGATTTTGTTCAACATAGAAAAAAATATGTAATTGCCCAACAAATAAAGTATTATTTTCCTGGAAACTTTAGAGTCTTTTGCCTGCTGCTGAAGTGCACTGAAAGTTTTTATTTAATTAACAGAGAGAGACGCAGAGATTGCTCAACTCCTGAACACTCTGCTGATCTGAGATTTCCTTCGGAATCAATGGATATGTCCTTAGCTGCCTTACTAGATTCCTGGAATTACCTCAGGCAAAATGGTTTCTTAAACCTTCCAACTGTCTTTAGGGCCATATTTCCCACTTGGCTGCCTGCACGGACAATGAATCTAGTCATGACATTATACGACAGGGGCACACGAAACAAGATATCTTTACGAACTCTCAGAGAAGTCAGGACTATAAGATTAGGGCACACTGCCTTCAGTTACCAAAAAACTGTGGACATACTAAGCAGCAATATTTTCTCAATTTTGTGTCTTGTTACATAATTTATGTATGCATACACATACAGATATATATACATACATACAAAATCAAGAAACAAAAACCTTCACTTGCACATCCAAACCTATTAATTAATTCCCCTTCCCATAAAAAAAGCCTTTTATGGTTTTAATAACATCTGTTGCTAGTTTAATCATTTGATTCAAGCTTGGATATTTAATTAACAGGAGCGTTTGATCTTCGGCCTTCTTTGCCATTAATATAATCCAAGCAAGAGAAGCTGAAAGAGATTAGTTTCTACTGCATACAGCTGGCTGCTATTAAAGCTAAACCAAGCAGGCGAAGCTTGTTTAATAGCCAGTTAATTAGCAGCACAGTGAGGTATTGACAAGATTTGCTGGGCTTGTTAAGTTCAGTCTGCACCCTTATTAGCAAAAGGCTTGTTGTGGTGCAGCATCAACCCATTTAATCCCATGATGGCTGGCAGGCTGTGTCCCGTGAGATCATGGAAGCAGTTCCCTGTGCACCAATTCCTCTTTCCAACTCTTTGGCTGCCAACAAAGCTGACCATGGGTGTAAAAACATAGCTCATATTTTCTTTCTCCTTCATACTGGAATGGGGCTTTAGAGGGCTGACAGTGAGCTTTTGAATAAATGTGTTTGAACTTTCCTTTAAAGGTGTGAGGTTTTTTCAAAGATTGCTAAAAACAAAACTGTACACCTTGGGTCAGTCATTAGCACCCATCTGATTATCAAAACGTGAATAAAAATGTCCACACTGGTGCCAATCAGGCAGGTCTCAGAGCCCTTTTTCTTCCGGAAAACCTAATCCTACAGACTTTTTTCAAATACTTCTTTTTGTCTGATGGCATCAGTGATGGTTTGGAGTCCATAGTCAGTGCCTGAAGCTCTTGTAGGTGGTTTTCTAGACTAGCAAGAATATGGCCGGCTGTTATGTTTGGTTTGTGTTTTTTTTTTTTTTTTTCAACAGCACTGAACATTAAGCTACAGTAAATATTTGACTTGGCTTGTCCTTGTCTTGCAGTGCAAGGAAAAATTAATTAATGGTACTGTGTGAAGACAGTTCCTAATTGGTTATCTACAGGCAAGCTTACTCCTGGATGTAAATATCTCTCTATGGAAGTTCTGGTGGATTTACAGATCAAATTTTTCCACTTGTGTTATTTTAGGAAATATGTCTCTAAGGAAAAAAAAAATATCATCCTAAAACTCATCTATGCAAATTGATTGACATGTATATACATAATTCCCTACTAAAAATAGCAGGTGACAGAATCCATCGTCTTGAGTCATCATTCAAGAAGTAAAATACTAAAATAACAGGTATAGGAGTTTTATCTTAAACAAGGACAGTGATGACATAAAAAATAAGCACGTTTAAAGATCATATTTGCCAAAAAGCCGAGATGGGCAAAAACATAATTAAAGACTTTGCTTCAAACACTCACCAGTTATAGGGAAGCTTTCCATCTCTCTCTAAAGATGCAAAATTGACAAAGGTTCCAGCCCCGCACTCCCTGTTTCGGGAAGAGTGTTGGGTACAAAGTTACCGGTTTTGGATTCACAATGCTTGCAATGACACTGATTTAACAGAGGCCTCTCAGAGTTGTGGAGGAGTGCTGAACACTCACATCTGCGGCTAGGTCTGAGATAATCTGTGATAAATGTAACTGAAATCCCTTAACATAGTCCTCCAAAACAGCAAAATGTTCAACACCTCCTGAGATCAGGTTTCCTAATAATGCTTAAAAAGAGTGAAACAAGGGAGAAGTTGCTATTAAATATTTCAAACAGACTTCATCTTCTGTTCAGATTTGGGCTTTCTATAGTCTGTCACTAGCACCAGTTGCTGGCCTCAGTACACATGCTAAATAATTTAGCTTTCTATACAAAATGTTCACTGTCCCAGCTCTGAGGAAAAAATGTACAATTGTCTCTATTTGACAGGAGCATGGTAATATTGAGTTCAAAAAAACAGTTTTGAAAAAACTCTGAATCTCCTGAATAACATTCTAGTGAATTTATCACAAGTCCATTATTTTCAGATACAAATGATTAACTGACTTGAGTATTTTCTAGTCCTTGATTTAAGCAAACAATTGCTTGCAGCTTCTCACCGGATTTACTTTTTAAATTTCCTCCTGGAGTTTTTTATATTCTGTGGCTAGAAGTAGTGATGAAGAGAAAAAGCTTGGAGTTGCCTTCACAGTAATTAAATAGGAAAGAGAATTAATTTAGCTGGGATTTTCACAAAGCCAGTTACATGTAAAAGGAACAAACCACATAAGGAAAGATCTATGCTGTGTGGTCATCTGTTGCATGGAAAACATAGCCAAGATGTGACACAAAAAATGCAGTGTCTGCTAGGTATTCAAGTGCAAGATTTTTCACTTTTTTTTTTTTACATGAAATAAATTCCTTTCTTGACACAAGAGAGGAAATTAATATAAAATATATTACATAGGTTGTAAAAGGGTAAAGACTCTAGGACCTTTCCAAAGCCAGCAGGTGAACCACAGAGAGGATCTGGAGAAACCTCCACAGTTCATCGAGGCCATAACATAACATATGTCTTTCAGGTAAGACAACCAGAAAAAGGAAGTTGAATTTCAATATTCAGGTACAAAATATTGGAACAGATAGCTAAAGGACATGCAGGTACTGTAAGAAAGGTTTACTCCTTACAAGGTAATTTTTCCCTTCATCTGTATGATATAATAAATGGGGATCACTAACGCTACACATGAAGAGCAGGACCCAAAATACCTTCTGGATCTGTGAGTCTCAGAGTATATCTGGCTGCATCCTGACTGTGTAGAAAGGCAAGATCTAGGAGAGCCCATATGCTCTCTCCCGTGCTGCAGTTCCCATAGGGATAAAGCCCATATAAATGCAGAATGTGGACAACTGGAAGACCAAGATTTGGGGGTAGACTGGCACATGCTCTCAGGGACCTGGGCGCATCTTCCCTCATTGCAGGTTTGGCTGCCAGAGTTCCGTCCATATGTGGACTATGAAATGCAGCATCCTGGACCTCATGAACAAACCATCATATCTGTTGATATGGAAAATCTCCTGTTCCAAACCATATGAAAGGTTTGCAAAGCATCCTCCTGTTCATTCCCAGTTGCCTCAGATCCTAATTATCCTTTGGGTTCCTGACGTAACCATTTTGTAATAAGGGGTTGCACTTCTTACGAACCCAATCTTGCAAAGCTCAAAAGGAGACAAAGGTTGAGGCCTATAACTCAGGTCAAGAATGAAAGTAGATAAGGGAGAGAACATGACATTCCTAGTCAGCAGCAGGACAACTATTTTGAAGGTACCCTGTTCGCAAGCATCTCAAGCAGCACCCATGCACACAAGCATCCTCAGTTGCAACTATTATCATATGTTTGTTGTGGTCTGAAATATTTGGAATTAGCATTAATCTGTACTTACCTGGCCATTTGTAGATGTTTTCTTCTGAGTACAATGAGAGTCACCAGCAGCAATCCAATCAAAAGGATACTTAGGATGGCTAACACAGAAATTACCACTACGTTGGGATTCATTTCGGTGACTGTATATACAGAGAAGGGCTCTTGGTTATTCCATTCAGAAACACTGATAGTTTTGGTTATTTTTTCCCTGACTGTTGATAGCGTTATTTTTCTGAACTGATCTCATTCAGCCTGAGGTGTTACAGGGAGAAAAATCTACCACTAGAGTGAAAGGGAGGTTTTGACTAGTTATTGCTCTTACAAAATTGCTGTGGGGAAATGACTTCACTCTGGCATTTAGTTAAACTTTGGCACGTTCTGGTGGTTTTTCTTTTTTTTTCTCCCTCCTTAACTGACATTCATAACACAAGAGAAAAGGGTGAAGGAAATATATGACACAGATATTCATCATCATCTCTGTCTTCAAAACACATTTCAACTTTGAAGTTGTTCTTCAATAATAATCAATACCTTTTCTGACCCAAAAGCAAAACAACAGGCTGAGGGTCTATAATATACTGGGTTGAAATTGGTTGAATTACTTTGGCAAATAGATTTTATCAAAATTTTCTGTTTTAAATAAGAGCTGGAATCAATTCTTAATATCAAAACCTTGATTTATTTCTGTTCCATATTACATGCTCATCAATTGTACTACAATGAGACCAGGTACCCTGTTCTGCTCATTATATAAGAAACCCTCTCTCTACTTTACTTGTTCAGAATAACTTTACATCCACAGTTGCCTAGAGAAGCATTTTTTTAGATTAAAAATAATGGAAATTTTTAGGCTAAGTATCAGACACTGAACTCCAGAATGGAGTGATGTACGATGTATGGGACCAGGGACTAAAGCTACACAAATCCCTAACTAAGCAGAGATGACTGATCATTCTGAAGTGGGGATTTTAAAGAAAAGTCCAGTATTCTAAGCAGTTCAGCACTGATATTTTTTCTTCTGTCAATACAGAGCCAGGCTTCACGACATGCACAGGGAGCCTCTGTCAGGACCTATCGTGACGTGTGCTCAAGATCCTGCAGTGGCCCACGTCCTTCTCTCTCCCCCTACCTCCACTTCCTTCCTCACTGGGAGAAGAAAGTGATTTTTTGCCTTAGCAGTTTATAAATGTCACTTTCCTCTTGTTTGGGCTTGGCTGAGAAGACCTTTTTCTCCATAAATGTCATCAAGCTGTACCCTGATGTTCAGCCTTGACACCACAAACTAAGTCCCTGATTTCTAAAATCCAGCAGAGGATTAAGTCTCTAGTTTATATTTTTCCACACTGCTGTTGCACTGCCCCCCTGGGATTTTTCTAAGGACTTTTTAAAGCTGCTTCCCCATCCCAGTCATATCTGTCAGCCTTTCCATGTTACAAACAACCCCTGGGTCCAGCATTACTGAAAGCAGCTTTAGAACGCAAGGAGAAACAAATGTCGTAGCCAGAGAAAGGAGGGAAGTACTGCTTACCCATGGTGGAAACTGCAATGAAAGTGGGGACACTGGGGCTGTCGTGGCTGAAGGTGGTCACACTGCAGTTGTAGGAAGTGGCAGGGGTGAGGCTGGAAATAGTCACCACATGTGAAGAGACAGTGACAGGTTCCTGCAGACATGGAGAAAAACACACAGAAGTTTGTCTCTCTCGTAAATGCAAGAGCACAAATCAGCGCTCCCCTCTCTATCTGTATATTTGATCAGGTAAAGTCAAATCTGGTGAAAGAAACCAGCACTTCAAAACCCAGGGAAGGTAACCAGGGCCTGTCCTTGAAAATAGGCAGGTAGTGTGGCAGAAGGGAGAGGAACAGGGGGGAAAACCTCATTTTTTTTGCCCAAAGCACCCCATGGAGCCCCAGGCCCCCCTTGGGGAGGGCAGAGGGTGCCTCGTGGTGGGATGGTCAGGTATGGTAGGGGAAGGCGCTGTGACTCCCTGGACATCCCGAGGTGGGCAGAGCTCATGAGCTCTGGTTGTTAAGCCCTTCAGGTAGGAGGAAAATAAAGTAATTTTTATTCAAAGTGTGGACAAGGTAGTCACAATCTCTGCAACTTCGTAAGAATATGTGTCATCTCTGCCACTGAGGCAGTTCCTCTGGACATGAAAAGCCATGAGCCTTTCACACGGCCAAGGTGAAAAACAAAGCTGGAGCAAAACCTTTGGGTAATAACCACGATCAGTTATCCCACACCTCAGCTTTCCTAGGTAGTAGAAACTCTCTACATATCATTCATCAAATGTTTTAATTACTGCATCCCTGGTAAACACGTCTGTGTTTCACAAATGCTGATATGGCAAAAGAAAACAAATACACCACATGCACTGATATATAGCTCCTTATGGTCTTCAGAAAGAAGCTTTTCTGTTCTCTCCAGCAGAACCAAGGGTGTGTTGCAGATGTGAAAATAGGGACACTGAACCAGTGGTTTAGAAAGGTAACAAGGAGAAGTGTTATGAATGAACTGACTGCAGATGGGAAGTGCAAGATGCTGTAACAAGTCCAGATCGCTGGGTTTTTGCAGTGGGCTGTTGTCATTCATGGGCTCCTTCTAGAGTAGCAAGGGTTCCTGTTGCAGTGCAATTCTGGGGTATGTTACACAGATGAAATCACAAGTACGCGAGTGTGAGGGAGGGGACTTTTATTCCCTGAGCTGAAAGGAGGGGCCATGCTTGGCAATTGGACTTGGTTGGATGTTTTTCATTTTCTTCCCTGGGAAATTTAAATTAATCAAGCAAAACCCACGATGTTCAAACCTGGAAAGCTGTTGCTTTTCATTTTGCTGATTTATAAGTGGAGGAAAGGGATAAAAATGTTCATATAATTAGCATGAAGAATCAGAATTAAAGAATTTTCACCAATCTCATGAGAAAGTATCCCTTTTTACAGTTCAAAAAGGAGCCTCTCCCCTTTTTCATAGAGACAGAACAGAGTGATGAATCTAATGAGAAGTGAGCTGACAATCTCTGTGCACTCCCCAGTGCCAGATATTCGTGTCAACAAATGAGACTCCCTCTGAAGTTCCTGCAAAATGGAGCATCCTTTCCCTGATGCTCTTAAAACAGATCTGCTCTGAACTCAAGCTGCAACTCCTGTGGTACCTTCCTTGCCTGATCACATAATTATTTTGAATATCTGCTAAGTGGATAATGACTTCACGATCTTTAGCTATTCACTGTGAAAAAGGAGGAATCTTGATAAGGAATCCAAACTACTCCAAAGATTAAAACACATTTAATTTTTTTTTTCTTTAGTCAGTGCCTTTCTCAAAAAAGGAATACTAAATAATTCAGACTGGTCTACCATAGAACTAAGGAGTGTATATGTCTCTCGAGATAATCAGTGGTCTGAGTGGGTTATTTTTTACTTTTTTCTGAATGATTCCCCATTATGCGTGACACTCCTTCAGGACAGAATGATGTCTCAGCATGTAATCACAGTGATTCACTATACCATCAGCTAAACTGCAAAGTAAGTCTCACATGTTGTGCAGCATTGAGTGTCAAGGAATTAAAATTACGACAGTTCTATTCTTCACTGAACAATGTTGTCAGTCTAAACACTGAGATATTCAGGTGGCCTCTGAGCACAGGTACCTAACTGAACAGAGAAAAGGAGGTTCATTTGTGACGCTGAGAAGGTGAGTCTCGAAGGAGATGCCCCATGAGGAGAAGCCGTATTTGCAGCACAAAGGTACTCTGAACAGCAGTGAAGGTCCCACTAAGCTTCAATTAACAGTTCTCAAAACCAGGAATAAAGTAAGCCAGACATAATTAAATGCTGCATAAAAGATCATAAGCCATCTAAATGTGTCTATTTTCCCCAATCCTTATCAAGGTACCTGACCATTTTTCCCTTCCTGCTCACTGACATTCCCTTAGTTTCGTGGTCTTTTAGGTTTTGCACAGTATATAGGAGCGATTTTCACACCTAGCCAAAGACTGACACTCCATTGGATGCACATACAGCATCTGTCCAACTAGTTATAATCTCATTAATAAGACATATCCAAATTTTAATATTGCAAAATAACTAAATGTTTTAGTATTTGAAATGCTTTAGCAGTTCAGCTTTTAAAGGTTTAATTCTGAAGCACCTTACCACATTTGGTTTAATGATGTAACCTGTGTTCTGACCATAAAATGCCAGTGGGCTTTACAGACAAAAGCTAAGCAGCAGACAGCAAACCAAAAAGACGCAAGGCCCAGTCTCAGTATCAGAGATGAAGAGCAGAAACCAAAGAAGAGACGCTTACATACCTGGACTTTGGTTTCCTGAGCAGACCCAGCCTGCTGGCAGTACACTTCGAAGAAATCAGCCACTCCTTCTTCCACCCACAGCAGAGTCACAGAGGTCTGAGTCTTGTTCACAGCAAATAGTGATTTTGGAGGGGCTGGTTCTGGTCGAGAGAAAGTGCCTTTTTATTAAGCTTATCTTTAAGTTTCCATACAACTGAAAAGAGGAAGCCTCAAACAAAATCAAAAGCCATGCCTGATGCCCTTCTATCTTTCATTTCCTTCAGATAGTCTGCCAGCGTAAAGCCCTGCCTCTCATGATGACAAACTACCACTATAAAATGGGAAGATGATGAAATGTCTTGGTTTTTCTTCTCCATTTAAAATGTTCTCTATCTAGACAGTTGGATATTCACTTCACTTCCCTTTTCAGCAGAGCCCTTGTTTGAGGATGATCAGGGTATTCTATTAATAGCGTGATGTTAACAGAAGCTCTTTTGGGAGAAGATGGTTGTCCACCTGTTAGCAACACTTTTGGCCTGAGAAAGCTTTGTTTCACAAGGCCTGTCCCTGGAGATAAGAAAGAGGCAGCTTCCCACAAGCGAACGCCGTCTGGGTTCATTTAATTGTGGCAGAGGAAATATTTAGTCAATTAGCAGTTTTTTAAAAAACTTGTAGGTTTGTGGTTTTTTTTTTTTTTTCTTTTCTGGGTTAGCATTTAAGATCCATTGGGTCTGTATTCATTTCAGTTAGCTGCCAGAGTTTTCTCTCCTCACTGAACACAGAGGTCCAGAATTCGGGAGTTTTCAATTTATTGCTTTGATATTTGTTGCTGTTGTGCTGGATTAACCGGCATGTACACGGTTCTGGTGTTTCTACGTGGCGAGGAGGAGACAACCCTGTGGTAGGAGGACTACTGGGAGTCTCCTGGGAGACAAGGCATCAGAACTCTGTACTCTGAAACACGGACGAGGGTCTACACGCAGCACACCCAGCCCCACGTGGGGTAGCCTTGGCTGTCCCCAGCCCCTGTAGGGCCATCTCCCGGCCTGCGGATTCCTGAGGCTGGGTGGGCAATGGCCTGTCAGAGGACACGCTGACCTCCAGTGCAGGCCACCCCTCACTGCAACCATGCGTAACCCAATCTCAAGCATGGAAAGCATGGGAGAACAAGAGGGGAAACTTTGAGGAGCAGGGAGAGGAGCAAGCAGCCTAGGTACGGCATTAGGATGAGATATAATATTTTTCACAAGACTTAGATCCTGATTGTCATCCTGAAGACTTCACACAAGACTGCAACCATGCGTAACCCAATCTCGAGCATGGAAAGCACGGGAGAACAAGAGGGAAAACTTTGAGGAGCAGGGAGAGAAGCAAGCAGCCTAGGTACTGCAATAGGATGGGATATAATGTTTTTCACACGGCTCAGATCCTGATTTTCATCCTGAAGACTTCACACAACAGGTATTTTCAACTCCTAGCTTTCAATACCTCAGGCATCCTGGACTCCTTTGGTTTGTCTTCGGAACTTGCAAAGTTTCAGCTGTCCCTGTCCAAGCTGTTCTCCAGAGTTTTCAGATTGTCTAATCTATGGATGTTTACTGAAAGTTCTCTTTCTCAAACAACGAATGACCTGATTCCAGGATCCCGACATAGTACATACAATGTGCTATGTACAACAACATTTTGCTCTTATTTTTTTCCCTTGACAAATAATTTGTTATTCTCCTTCTCTGAAATGTTGTCACAGGAGCCTGGACGTGATGTGTAAGATCCGCCACAGCAAACTTGGCACAAAGGACTTGCTGAAGTCGTTATAGACATTTTGGAGACATATCTGATCCTCAAACAATCAGATCAGTGTTCTAGGGTTGGAGGCTGCCAAGATTATATTGGCATTGGGGAGAGCGCTGAGGAGAGCAGGGTAGGGACTGAGGCACGTTCACACGGCTTCTTCTATGTTGCAGGAATTGCAGTGTACATGTTGCCCCAGAACTACATAGGAAAGCGTCCCTCTCCCTTAATTACACCCATGTATCTGCTCTGGGATTCAGAAACGCATTCCATCTCTCACTTCAGGTAAAACAAATGGCCTCAATTAAAATATGAGGTTTATGTTTGGGCACCATCCCAAGCAAATCCTCCTTTTGCCTCTAGCAAATGGCTTGATTTTTCTGCAAATGGAAAGTTGCCAGAATGAAGCAAACATCATGGAGGGAAGAACATTTGTGAATGCTTAAGTGACTGCCAAGTGCTGAGTCGTCTATCACTTAGAGTCAGTTCCCACTACTGCTAATTACAACTCCCATTGCTCCCTCAGAAACAGAGAGAAGAAAAACCTCTGGTAAAATATCCTTACTATTGTCTATTCAAAGAGCATAAAGAAAAATAAAACCAAAACCAACATAACAAACAAAACAACCAAAAGCCTAGAAATTATTTATCAAAAAGGAATTCACTCCACCTTCTCTTTGTTGTCAATGAGAGGGCAAGGGCAAAATAACCGTATCAGTTCATTAAGAGCCTGCCTGTCCATAAGCAAAGTACAGGAAGATACATCATGAATAATACACGGCACTAATGGACCTGTCTGAAAGATAAAGCTAGCTGATATTTTGAAATACTCCCTAAAATACTTGGATAATGGTAGCTGGGGGATATACTCACCCTCATACATCCACCCACTCAGTCCTGGGATGAACACACACACCTACCTGTGCACAGATACAAGGCATGGGGAAAATAGTGGACAGGGCTAGCATAGGGAGGGAAAATCCGTGGAATTTGCCTAAATCTTTCAAACAGTCCCTTTGGCGAAAAGACTTGGAAGAACTTCAGTTGCTTGTGGCTGTACTGCTTGTCCCAGCCTTATTTAAGATATTTGAGTAAGAGCTACTGAGAAAGACAAATAGACAGTGATTGTTTCAGGACCCCCAATTCAATTAGAAATTATGGGTCCTTTGAATTCACTTCTTTCACTGTCACTCACAAACAGTTTATGCATGTAGAGAAGATAATCCAGTTGGAAATTACTAACTCCTCTTTACCCACCTTCAGAGCGGAGTTAATGCCTGCAAAAGCAGTTAAGCACACTTCAAAATTTCACAGCTTTAGGTACCTAGAGCTCAGTAATTCTATGTACATACAAAAGAGAAGTAAAATCTCTTCAGGTACAATAGTGTAGTGTCCAGTCTTCCTCATAGGTAAAGGAAGATTTTGGGCAGAAATTTGTATTTTAAAGTCCTACCTAAATAATTAAGTTCTTAAGGATGTTTTTTGTTTGTTTGTTTCTTTGAATAGATTACACGTATTTCCCTTAGAATGATGCTAGGTTCCACATCCATGAATCTGATAGATTTTTGTAGCGAGTACTGTCATTGATTTGTATTTAAGGGAACAATTTTGGCATTAGAAGACTATGGAGACATCCAGGGAGAAAGGGGAGGAGACAGGAAACCAGACCAGGCGGCAGAGTGCAGACCCAGAAATAGGTTTGTCAAAACCAAGGAACGTTCTGCGTTGTATTGAAAAGCTCAGCTGTGAAGCCTGAGTCACTGCTCCCAAAACCTGCCTGACTTCAAGACCTTAGGGAAGAAAATAAGGAGCAGAGCCTTTTTCCCAGAGAAGCATTAAGCAATTTCTACTCTCCTACTTCCACTTACAGGCAGATTCTGCCACCCTGGCTCCTCTTGAGTAACAGTGTTTTAGGGGAGTCGCTTCACATGCAGAAATGAGACAATCTCCACAGCAAGGTGAGGGGGAAATTACAGCTTTGCAAAAGAAATGCGGTCACAGGTACACGACATTGAAATGAGGAAGATGCTGAATCTGCTGACAGAGTTACTTTTATAGTCAGATGAGAGGAGGAATGAGTTTATAATTTACAAGCAAGCATTTCTTACCCAATTTCACAAGCTGGGGCAGGGAAGTATTGCTGCCTCTTTCAGTACAAGCAGTCACTGAAAGGTTGTAAATGTCCCCCGGGGGCAAGCTCAACACTGCAGTCATCACATTGCGTGTTACCTACAATAATTATAGACACCAACTGTTAAATATGACCCAACCCAGATATCCTTCTTGTAAAAGTAATTCGGTCACTTAATATACCACAAAGAAGGTTTTGTGCAGATGTCTTCTGCGTACTCTAGACTTGTTACATGAACCAGTTCCCACTGACACCAACTGCAGAAAGTTATAATGCTCGGCAGAAAGTCACAACGCAGAGAAAAGACCATCTTAAGCTGTATTTTATGTACGATCAGTGAAAATTTAAGGAAGAAATAAAATCTCCCTCATGCCAATGAGGGTAGTCTTGCATCTAGACTTTTCTAGTTGTGCAAAACGCTAACCAAACCATGGATTTGAGTCCATCGCGAAGTTAGAGGAGTTTAAATCGTATCCGATGTCTCTAAGAAGAGCACATAAGACACATACAGGCAAGCCTTTATATATCCTAAGAACCTGCAAATTAAATCCAGTTGGGCAGGTCTAACACCTACCTGGGAGACCTGTTGACTTGTCAATGGATCTCAAGGCCTGACTTCGGTCATCTGCAAGTTTAAACCAGATATGATCCAAAACCGAGCTGAGCTTCAAAAGACTGTGAATAACATTTTCCTATTATTTTAGGGGTGAGTAAGCTCCCCATTTCTCCAGGGTCAAGGAGAAGGATGCAGAACACAGATACTGCAACAGACTGTTTTCAGAGCACTTGTAGACTATCTACAAAGGGCACATTTAAGAATCTCATGCTGGTTTTCATAGCCATTTAATTTTTGGCTAAAGCTGTCAGTTCCAAGAATGATAGATAGTCCTGAATAAAGAATAACAGGACTCTGCACATTATTTTAGCCAATTCTTTAAAAACTGACCAAATTCCACAAGGTTCTCGGAAGTATTCAAACAGCAGGAAGAAAAAGCCATCATTACTTGATTACTTTGCCCATTTATTTTAATAATTCTACAAGAAAAACAGCCATAATAACAAACAACAATTTTAGGAAATCATATAAAAAGAGTACAAAAAATCATATGATTTTAAAAGGAAATTAATTCTGAAAGTGACTAACAGAGCTTAGGAGAACAGGTACACCCTGTAGCCTGCAAGCATGCACCCGTATTTACAAATATGAGCAGTACCATAAAAGATAGCTATAAACAGGTTGTTGCAGGAATTTCTTAAAGAATTCTTGCTGGGTTCTCTTGGTCTCAAAATGAAATAAACAGAAATTGTCTTAAAGACATCTTTGAAGCTTTACTTGTAGATATCCTCTATTTTTAATTTGTTGTTTAATCTGATATTCAATATTAATTTTAATTTAAATTCATATTAGATTTTAATGTATTTTATATTTATATTTGTTCATTCTAAGAAGTTCTTATTTTTTTGTCAGAAACAGTATCAAAAAAGTCAGATTTTTCTCCTGGAAGAATAACGATCTTACAGGGAACATGACTTTTGGATGGAAGGGAGGGATATCACAGCACAATTTTTAAAATTTCAGTTACTTTTGGTGTGGGAGGAAGTGGAGTTTTCTTCCTTGTTTGAAACAAAGATCCAAATATTGGAAGTTCCTGCTGTTCAGAAATGTTGTGTTTTTGAACAGTTCTACTAATCATGCAATTAGATTCATGCTGCAACAAGCTCCAGATGGGTGCACTCTGGCTGCCCGTAGGAACCCAATAAAAACTGGATCCAAATGAAAGTTACTGGTGAATTTGTGCTTGCACTGAAAATCCACTTCCAATTCAGCATTTGCTGAGTCTTCAGCTGTAGAAGGGAAACTTTTTCCCTGAAAAAGACCAGACACTTTCTCCCTGTCAACGATTTAAACATCAGTAGTGATGCAGAAGACAGTCACAGGCTGTCTGAAGCTACACTGCTGGCCATGTACTTCCCTGCGCTGCAGTGCTCCACCGCTATTTCAAACACTTCTCACTCTATGGCTGGGGGCTGCTCTTTTGTTTCAGGTTAAACAGGTGACTTAGTACCCTGCAGCAGCAAGACTTTAATCCATTGCTGGAAACCCCAAATTTCTTTTTCTAAGTGATTTTCAAATACTCTCAAAGAGTTCAAGAGAATGTGCCAAGAACACATCTTAACATTTGGCAAGTTTTCAAAGAAGTGCATACACTCTGGGTGAAATCCTCATCCCATCAGTTAGTGGAAGTACTATTTAAACAGAAAATGAAAACTACGTAATTTCTAAGGATATCTGTTTGACAACATCAGAAAATGGGAAGTAATAGCACCTGGTCTGAACGAACTAAAATAACCCTCAGCTAGTAGTGTAGTCTGGTTATTATTAAGTAGAAACTGAATGGACTACATTGGTTCACTCAAAAATACTCTTTATATTTTATTGGCTGCAGCTCAGAACTTTAATAAGTTATTTTAAAATTCTCACTAAATTATCAACACTTGTGCTGGATCACCAGAGAACAGTTTTATCCAATGGCTGTTTTGAGAGCTCGAGTCTTTAGAAGCGCGTGTTAACACTGTGAAACAACTTTAACTGATGAGGCTTCTACCACTCCTGATCAACTTGCTTAAGCTTTGTAATACAAAGTTATCACCTCAGCCAAAAAAATACAGAGAAATGAGCTACACCTTCCTCACTCATACTTACGCTCTTCTTGATTTTTTTCTTTCCTTCTGCAACCACCATCCAATGCAGCATCCTAGAATGAGAAAGGTCAGTACCATCTCCTCCATAGGTCCAGGTGACATACAAAAGGTGGTTGTAATATTCTATGGAGGTAATCTCAGGTGCCACTGGTGCTGAAGAAAGAAGGCAAATGTATTACAGACAGGATCTACCATGGTTGAGTACCAAGTCCACTTAATAAACCTCTGCCAAAGGATGCTGTTGGGAGAAAAGTATCATAAAGATAGCAGAAACATATTAACAAAAGCATCTGCACCTGAGTGCCAGCTGAAAGAAGCAAATAATGATTTTGAATAATTCGGATGATCTCTCTTCCTAGGAGAAAAAAGGCCCAAACTTACAGTTATCCAAAGAATGTCTTTGTGCATGAAAAGTTCTGGCCACCCATGTTCCGAGGGTGAAAGTCCCACCACAGCAGAAGGCAGCCTTCGGCTGACAGCCATCTAAGGACCGAGGGTCTATCTATGGCACACAGTAGCTACATTATGAGTTATTAGGGGAAGCAGCTGTTGTCCCTCCTCTTCCTCCACATAACCTGCCACAGCCCGGACGATGGCTTGGCTGGCGCTGGTGCTGCCAGCAAGGCCTTGGCTCCCTGCACAGCCCAAGAGGAAAGCAAGCAACCTCTAGATTAACTCGTCCAAAAATAGGTATTTAAGATGAGTGAGAGCATTACCTCCTGGAGATGCTTGTCTATTAATTGTGGAGATAGTAGAGCTGATCAGTTCACCCTGATTGCCTAATTTGGAGGTGCAGGTCCCCAGTTCGGACTTACGTTAAAACTGAGAGGAGATCCAAAAGTGAAGGTCAGTGGTCAGTAAAGATCATAACCCCCTCTCAAAGGGCTATCAGTGGGATAACCTGGATAAAAGAGGAAAGTGGACAAACTGTGCAGATACTTTAGGAGCGACGTAGGGAAAATGCTATGGACAGCTCAGATTTGTTTGAAGGGGCCACGAGATGTCACTGCTGCTTTCACCGAGGCTTCCTGCCTCTTTGCATTGAGACACTCGTGAGACGACAGATTTACTGAAGTCATCGCTGAGGAAGGCAGCAAACGCAATGCACAGGCAATTAGAAACGTTTAGTAAGAGTATTCTCTCAAATTAATCTTGAAAATGTCCTTTTATGCTTTTGAGAGGAAACAACATTATTGAGTATAAAATCTTAGAAGTAATGCATGTAGTTCATCCCTACACAAGTACTCCTTACAATTTAAGGTCACAACTGGCATTAATCATATACGTTAATAATACTTTCCTTCTATGCCTAAATACTGATGAAATGCTTTCCTTCTTAAAGTTCACCCAGCTCTTCGCTTTAGGTGTCTGGCAGGATATGTGAAATGAGACTATGGGCCAGGGCTTGCATGATCGACTGCCCTAGCACCATGTTCCACTGGGAGCTGGGGGTACAGAGCGGCTGTAGGAAGTTACAGCCTGTTGCTAACCTGGCCCAAAGTGAGAGCTGAAAGCATCCACAGGACTGACAGACAGCAGCTTCACAAGGACAGGAGTGGTGGTCTTAGTCTTTATTTCTTCTCTGATGCTAAAAGTATTCTCATTGTAAAAGAAAATGTTGGTGGTCTATAAGTGCCCTTGCTTATGATTGCTTTAAATCCAGCTGTTTACAGCAGGTGGCATTAAAAACTCATTAGTCACCACAGCAACACTGGCAGCAGCCACAATCTCTCCCTGCTTTAAAACAGCAGCATGCAACTGTTCCTGCGGGAGCCTAAGAGAGCAAAGGCTGTTTCTAGTAAGTCTCTGGGATCCCCCAAGTCTCTCCCATTCTCTTGGGAACATCTGACCAGTTGTCATGGAAGAGAGCTATATATCACCTGGTCTCTCTTAATACCCGTTTCATTCCAGGTACTGCAGTCCAGTAGAGCCCCAGCCTAGCTCTAGGCTGCACAGGAGCAGTAGGATCCTGTGTGAGGGAATTGGTTTGTCTGCCCTGAGCTTGCTGCAAGGTGTGGCCCCAAACTGCCGGATTATCCCTCTGCTTTGTTTTAAAAAAATCAATCTTACATTCCAGGTGCAGAGGTTAGCTTCCTTGTTATACACAGAACAACTGACAGATGGTGTGCTGTCAGTAAGACCACAAAACCTTCCATTCAGTATTTTAAAACTTAGGGGTTCATTATTATTGTTTTTTGTTTTAATCCCTGGCAACCTGTGCAGGGGAGGTAGCGTTGCTCAGAATGATGCAGAGAGGGACCAAGAGCTCTGTAAAACCATCTGTTCCTTCTCCGGAAAGAAAGAGGCTGAGGGTGATAAAGAGCTCTGCGATCCCCTGGTGACTTGAAAGAGTGAAAAGGCAGCACCTACTGGGGACAAACATTTCCAACCTGCAGACGTGAAAAAATTGGCATGCCACTTTGCCATAGGTTAGCCTGACAGAGAGTGCCCTGGACAGAGCTGAAGAGATTTCAAGTGATAAGGCAATCAGGAGTATATTTAGTGCTCACATTCAGTAGTGACCATCTATTTATTGATAAGTGCTTGTAATTTGACCAAATCAGATTTCTTTATTACGGCTCTTCCCTTAAAACGCTGTGATCTGACTCACTGCTTATTCAGCGTTTTCATTAACGCTCTGAAATCAGCAGCACCCCTGGCAAACCCAGCAAGCGACAAGGCAGCTGGCACAAGAGTGGAGGACTTGGACAGGGCTGCGATTTCAATTATTGGCCCCTACGCTGGGCCTGTTCAGACAAAATGTATTTCAAAGTGCCAGGTGCAAAGTTTCTTAGGAAAAAGGCATGCAGACACTTCCCAGATTATAACTTCTGGAAAGCAGCTACTCTAGGAAGGAGTCAGAAGCCACAGAATAGTGGCAAATCAACAGAGACCTCCAGTGTGATACCACAGCAAAAGCAGTCATATAGATGCACAAACAAGAAAGCATTGAATAGAGAGTTGATTTTGCCTCTGTAGGAGTATTCAGCAGGCTGGTATTACACTACCAGTTTTCACATTCTTTGAAAAAAACAGTGAAAGTCAGAGAGGCAGAGTAGGGGAATAAAGGAATGTGAAAAAATGTCTTACAGGTGAGAGCACCTGAAGAGTTCAATGGAAGAAATCTGTCAGTAGAAAAGAGTGAAACCAAATTCTTTATAGGGAGGGGGGAAAAAAGCTTTGTGTCTCTTCAATCAATAAGAGAAATGTGGAACAAGAATTATGGACGGGATATTAAAACTAAAAAAAATTCAGATCAGAAGCAAAGGATAAACCTTTTATAGTAAGAGGAATTAAGTATTGGTACAACTTTTCAGTTGGATATCTTCTGGATATTTTCAAAGACCAAATGACCTTTTTGAAGCGAGGTTTTCCCAATCATAAATGGATGATGTGATCGAAGAGATTTATCCATTTCTGATTTTTGTCCACAATTGCTACTTCAGGATTTGATCCATTTTTCACCTAATAGCATTAAGAGTCTTTACTTTCCCCATGGAGAGATCCAGACTGATCCTGATGATGGCTTATATTTTAGAACAACCTTAATCTCCCTAATTTCTACTGCAGGTTTCTGGAGACAGTAGTGAAGGGTGATGGCCCCCCTGGAATGTTTCCACTCTAAAATGCTGAGCCTGGTACCCACATGATTTGGAAAAGACATTTCTCCCGTCATACAGCAACCAGCCAGCTGGAAAATTGCTTCCTTATGTTGCTACAGAAAAGTTGATTGATGCCAAAGGACAATTAATATCTCTGGAGACACTTCACGGGGCCCTAGTGGGTGCTATGAGTTTCTGATACACTGGAGAAGGACCAGAATTTGTTAGTGAAGCTCGGGATCAGATATCTCAGGACAGAAGGGTTTCTGCTAACTTCAGTGGAGCTAGGAATTAACCCACTAATCATTTTTCCTCTGTAGCTTTGTTAAGCACAGGCACTATATTAATCATTATTGCAAATGGGTCTTATTCAGTTCCTTCCTCAGATACATCCTTTCAGCCTCTCACCAAAAAAAAAAAAAAAAAAGTTTGGGAGTAGACCAATATCTGTTTTGGAGGGAGTGGCGGGGACCTTGTAGGCTGTTTTTCCTTGTAATTTAATGTCTACATCTAGAAAAGAAGAGCAAGTCATACTTTATTTCCCCTCATGGTGCATCTGAATTATTTACTGCTTTCAATCACCTTCTGCAAGGTGAACTAAAGAGCAGTACATAGGAGCAGAATGATTCAATAGGGAAATTTGACTTAACCAGCCTTGATGCTAAGAACACATGGCAAGGGGCTAACAGGATCTCTTGTATGCTGTTCCATCTTTGGCTAAACAATTTGGCACATGGAGGATTCAAACCCAAAGTATCTGACAAGAGACAACAGAGTGTGTTAAATGCAAGGCTTGTCCCAACTGGTAGAGAGTGGTCCATGTGGTTACATCTGTTTACTGCAGCTGAGAACCCGGATTATGAATGACTTGTCACCACCGCAGTTTCCCAAGACCAAGGTACCCAGGGCGGGTACAATGCCTTGTCAACAGGAGCACCCTTCTCTCCTTCCTGTGATCAAGTGAAAAACACCCAGCAGAAAAGGCAAAGCTAGAGGATAAGAATAATGTGCTACCAAACATAACTCCCTGCCCCGGTCTGCCTAAGAGAGAGTAACTCTCCTCCGTGTTAGCTAAGGTGTGCTCACGGTCTGATCTGTGCATTACTGGGAGGGGGGAAAAAGGTGGAGAAAGCATGTGCAAACATTGAAAATGTAAAGAAAAATATTACCAGACCTAAGAATTCAGATTACCTATTTACCTGTTCACCTCTCAATGTGTAAAACATAAAGTATCATAAAAGAGCAGCAGGAACTCTGGTCCTCACTGGAGCCATGCATTCAGCTGATGGAGAGGACTGGAACAGAGTAACCAAACACCATGCTTTCCATTGGAAAAATCTATATACATACATACATATATATATATATATAATCAAGCAGTCCTAAGAGCTGTCTTTAAATAAAGTAACATTAAAAAGAAACACAAAAAACAACTCCCCAGAAATCCCACTTAGCTGTCAAATACCCTGACTTGCAAGTATGGGCAGGAGAAATGCAACATCTAAGTCAGACTCTCTCAGCACTTCTGCTCCTAGGAGCATTTCCACACTATTTTCAGGCAGCTGCTTACCTGTGATGAAGCTGATGGTGGAGCTGTCACAGCAGCTCAGCTCTGGGTCCCCCCAAGTCACCATGGTGACCCGGAAATTGTAATACCAAGCAGGCAGCAGGTTAGCTATTCTCTGTAAAGTGACAGGAGACAAACAGCAACTCAGGAGAAAATTCACCAGCGGCAGGCGTGACTTACAAAACGCGACGAGATTTATAAATCTAGTGCCCACGCACGGGATCACTTTTACTGAGCTCCCACCCCTCGCTCCAGTGGAAAACTCTGTACTTTGGGATTTCAATTTATTCAAAAATCTGTGCAGTGAGAGGCAGCACGGTCACGGTGGCTCTGCTCATTTCCACGTGCATATGGTCCCAGGTCCTACCCTCCGCGGGAACCTCTCATTGATTTCCAGGGCAGCGAGGAAAATTCCTCCAGAGAAATCTTCCACCACAAAATTCTGACCTGATGGAGGCAGAATATCTAACTGGAAAATTTAGGCTTTTCTATTTCGATTACATAGGGTTTGAGGATAAATCAGAAACAATGCTTTTGACTCAGATATTGTCACTGAGAAAGACTTATTTTTTCCAGTTTTCAAAGTGTGTTTCACTTTGTATTATCACTTATTACAAATGAAATATAAATGAAACATCAATGAATTATGAGACATAAATTACATATATACTTCATTTATATCTCATTTGTATTTATAAGATGGAATATATTTTATATTATAACATCGTATGCAATATTTAAGCTGAAATTCAAATACTTCCATTAACAGCACAAAACACTTCAAATATTTAATTTTATGTTTAAATGAAAAGCTTTGTGATGTTTTTAAAATTCAAAATAAAAGCAAATTGGAACTAATGAAAATTTTCAACAAATTAGAAATTGCTGTTTTTACACATCTCAGCTGTTTGCAAGCAGCCTCTTTTTTCCCCCAGATATTGCAAGGCAACGCAATACAGGGTTTGTGGACTATTCTCTTTATGCTTTTTAGAAAATTTGTAGCCAATTGCCACCAAGACCTTGAAGAAGCTTGGACTTCTTCTGACATGCTCCCGCTGTAATACTGAAAATACCAACATTGCTTTGACAGTTTTGAAGTAAGATGGAGAGCACAAAATGAACGAAGCAACTAAACAGAGTGAAAGGGCAAATTTGGTTCCAAAGGTTCTCATCAAGTGGTAACCATTCAGAAAATAAGCTTTGAACTAAGCAGTCAGCTTGATTTTTGATCCCCCTGCCTTCTCACTGGGCTTTACACTGTTGTTCCAGAACACACCACTCAGAGATATCAGTAGATCATAGGGAAATTTCTGGGCCATAGTGGGATTCTGGAGCACCGATGGAGAGCTTATACAAAAGTTCACCCATAACTACCTATATGCTGAAGGCATAGAACAGAAGAAGGGGGGGGCAGTCTTTTTCTAATTCATGAGTACTCTTTAAAATTATTGTTTAGGAAATGCTCACTTTAGCTGATGATATAGCACACTTCAGACTAAAATTCAAACAAAGGAATTCCAACTTGGCTCCCTTTCAGAGGATTTGCAATAGTAAGGGACATCAGTATCTCATTTTCTAATGAACCACATTAACTCTGGAAGATGGCATTACTTCTAGGATGACTCAGATCACTCACGTATCAATCTAATTGTGCTGAGTCATGATTACAATATATTAATTATTCTTTTGATAAGTTATTTTTGCTTTTTAATTTCTCTGGAGATTTATGTGCTAGATTTACAGTCACGTAGCCAATTACAGTTAAGCCGCTGTAGCCAAAATGACTCCACAAACGGCGTTATGCAAATCAATTACCGTAAATCAGCGTGGCCCTCACAAGCAGCAAAAGTTATTGCTATCCTTTTTGCATACTCATAACTTTCTGAACAACTAATTTCAGCTAAAATTTCTTGCTCTCTTG
Source organism: Eurypyga helias (assembly GCF_000690775.1). Lineage (NCBI taxonomy): Eukaryota > Metazoa > Chordata > Aves > Eurypygiformes > Eurypygidae > Eurypyga > Eurypyga helias. The sequence goes on along the minus strand of NW_010256708.1, from coordinate 28,466 downwards.
TGCTACAGCAAAGTCTGAATAAAATCTGTTCACGTTCTCTAGGAAATAATGGAAAGGAAGAGGAAAATCTCACTTAATTTCTGCAAAGATGTGTATGCGTATTCTTCTGGAGACCAACCTCCACCTAGTTAAAATCCTGGCTTGAGACTGCGTAGCTTCAGAAACACGAAGGCTATTTTCACAAGAGCATCTCTGCAGCTAAGCCTTCCAGATGGCACACTGCAAGCCCAGCCTGCAAGCCCCAAATCAATATTATCAGTATTAATTATGTAGATAAGGCTTTGGACTACTCTCCCTGAAGAGATGATGGAATTTTTAAAGTCTTGTCTGACAAACTGACCCACAAACTGAAGCTGTCTCTGGACTTGCTGAACACAGCCATTTGTCAACCAAAAAAAGAGGCTCATCTCCTGTCTCATCACTCTGCTTAAAATTTAGCATGGTTCAGCTGGCATTCCCTTACTTTAGAACACAAAATGCCTCTGGCATCCTGGCCATTTTCTCTGCTTTGCCTGGAAAATTGTGCTGGGCTTGAAGTCATATATACATATTCACGGAGGAAAATCTGGGCAAAGAAATGTCAGAAGGTGGCAGGACCACACAGGCACAGGAAAGCAATAGTCAGTAATGGTCACTTTACCACAGAGGCAGTTAAGGAGACGGTTGCTGCTATTTCATAGTAGGTTGTCCACTCAGAGGTCATCGTTGATGGGTTGAAGTAAAACATTTCTACAACATATTTCCTAAACACTCCAAGGAAAGGTCTGTTCCAGCTCAAAACCACAGCAGTAGGTCCCAAAGGGTAAAGCGTCAGATCCTTTATTCCAGTGGGCACTATAAACCAGAAATTGTGTTTAGTAATGTGCGTGTTATCAGTTACACTTTATTTTAAAACAAAACCTTTTCTCAACCAACTTCTACCTACTCCTGGTTTGTTCCTGACTGGAATTAATTCCCAAGAGCTTCCTTGTCACAAGCAGTCAGATACCATTTTTTCAGCATTTGTTCTCCAGTTCATTATTATTACATTCTCAGAAATGACTAGAGGCCATATGGTGTTGTCTGCTTAATTTGAGATAAAGTACAGGACTTGATTTTTCACAGTGTTCCATTCTACTTTGAAAATCAGTATGTTTAGGAGATATTTCAAGTTACTCAAAACCAAAAGCATCAAAAGCCATAACACTTTGGAAGATGAAGGCTAAAAGAAAGAATAGTTTATATGTCTATCCCTTATTCCCTGGGGAACCTAAAGGTGCTGCTATGTATTGCTATTCTTGCCTCACAGACGATGACACTGAGAAAGAGAAGGCAAGTGATTTGAAAAATGTCACATAAGGGTCAACTTCTGCAACCCTTACTTGTCTGGAAAGCAATTATTCTCCCCGACTTAACTGAGGCTACTTAAGTAAGTACTTTGGTAACATTTGCAAGGGCTGCAGAGCCCCAGCTATTGCATTCTGGGTCAGAGCTGAGACCAGCGCCCAGATTACTTCAGCCCATGTGAGCACATGATTGCCTTTCCCTTCATAAATCATTTATCACATCTTTTCTTTGCTTTCTCTAAAGTGTTAATGCTCATCCAGTGAAAGTGAGGCTTAGGATAAACATAGGGAGAGTTGAATACTTTTTAAAGTGTATTTTATCTTGTCTCAGTTTCATTCATCATTAACCGCTGCTGATAATTTCAGTTTGTTTTACTACTATTTTAATATCGGATCCAATATCCTGTTATAAAATGAAAACTCATACAACTTTGTTTTACTCCATAAAAACACTCCATTTATTATAAGAAACCTATGAGAGAATTTATTTAGAAACTGCCATTTTCAGCTCAGTAAGAGCCTTTTATGGTTGTGAGGTCACATGAAAGTGGAGATAATGAAGGAACTTATTTAGTTTGTGAATATATGATTTTTCTTTCTCAAATGAAAATAGAATTTTGCAGATTTCTGAAGTAACTACAGTGAGGAAGAAAATCAAAAGCATTTGTAATAATTGTTCAATGATAGAGATTTTGATAATAAAATATAGATATATTTACTTACTATTTTTACCTTTACTGAAATATACCATACTCTCTTTTCAAATTTTTATGCAGACTCAATTTATGAAAATACAGAAGATTTCCTAGAACAAAAAGGCTCTCACCATGTTCACTAGTCCACATACTTGCTTTCATTTATGGACTCAATTCTTAACAGGTTAACTTTGTTTTTCTCTGTTTCGCTTTCTTCCCTACATCACAGAGAGGAAGCAGAATCAAGAACACTGAGGATCTCTAGCTTTCACCCACCTGCTCTCACACACTTGTCAAAAGGAGAAGCTGGGTGACTCAGGCTAAATATTTCTTTGCAAATGTAACTTTATACACTTAATCTCTTTCTCTTTGCCCTTTCTCTTCTTAATACATTTTGTTAAAGTGGTAACCTTAAAATAAACGGTACTGAAACTACAAGGTACTAAATTTTGTCTTATGTGACTGTTCAGTAGCCTGGCGGAATCCTGAATTACAGGCATGTGGGCAGCAGCTCAACCTGTTGGCCATAAAATCACATTCTTAAAAATATTACTCTCAGGATCAGAGGGTCCTCCTTATCTTCAAATCTCAAAGCAGACAACATCAAGATCCACCCTTGAAAATCAAGGCATACACAACTGAAGTTGGTGATGGTCACGTAGCACCACAGGTGATAAGCCAGCTCTCCGGACTCTCAGCACTGTGGCCTTCAGACCGGGCCACATTACATCCTCCATGAAGCACATTTGCAACCAGCATCTTGACAGCAGTTCCACACATTTCATGAGTCAGTGGGGATGAATCACCTCTAGGAAGTGCCCACATCTCTCCATGCATCACAGACCACCTCTAGCTCAGGCTGGCTACACCGAAGTGAGGTGACTCCCACTCTAAATGACACAGACCATGAGCACTAATAGAGACAAATGTATATTCAAGTGTCCAAGGGTGAAGATGGTTCTTTCCACTGGGCCCTCTGTGTGTGAATCCTGACCATAATTGCTCTCTAGTTAGGCTTGGTAATAAGTTCATGTTTAAATGTGGAATATCTATTTCATAATAATACATAGTAGTATTTTCCCCACCTCAGTAATGGGTTAGACAATGCAAGAAAAATATTCTACATGTTCATTACATTTGAAATAACCAACATGACAATTCTGTACTCCTTCATGGGCTCTAGGGCTTAATGAATAAGCTACAGACATTTAAAGACCAAACAAAACGCATATCAAACTGTAGATGCAGGGGTTACCAATGGAAAATGTAACAGGATCAGAAGGTGGTCCAACCAACGGTCCTTTTCGTAAGTAAACCACAACTTGATACTGGGCACCAGGAACAAGATTTTCAATGAGGCTGCTGCTTGAATTCACCTAATAGGAGGGGAATACATCAGATATGAGGTACTTGGTTAATTAAAATAATCACAGAACCTTTTAGGTTGGAAAACGTCCTTTAACATCATCAACCATTCACCTAACATTGCCAAGACCACCACTAAGCCATGTTCCTTAAGCACCTCATCTACACATCTCTTCAACACCTCCAGGGACGGTGACTCAACCACCTCCCTGGGCAGCCCGTTCCAAAGTTTGACAAGCCTTTCACTGAAGAAGTTTTTCCTAATATTCAACCTAAACCTCCCCTGGCACAACTCCTCTTGTGATGAGGCCATTTCCTCCTGTCCTATCATTGTCACTTGGGAGAAGAGACCAACCCCCACCTCTCTGCACCCTCCTTTCAGGGAGCTGTAGAGAGCAATAAAGTGTCCCCTGAGCCTCCTCTTTTCCAGGCTGAACATGTCCAACTCCCTCAGCTTCTCCTCACAGGACTTGTGCTCCAAAACCTTCCCCAGCTCCACTGCCCTTCTCTGGACACTCTCCAGCGCCTCAGTGTCTGTCTTGTAGTGAGGGGCCCAAAACCAAACACAGGATTCGAGGTTCTGTCTTACCAGTGCCGAGTACAGGGGGACAATCACTTCCCTGCTCCTGCTGACCACACTGTTCCTGATACAGGCCAAGATGCCTTTGGCCTTCTTGACCACCTGGGCACACTGCCGGCTCACCTTCAGCTGGCTGTTGACCAGCATCCCCAGGTCCTGTTCTGCCAGGCAGCTTGTCCCCCAGCCTGTAGCACTGCCTGGGGTTGTTGTGGCCCAAGCGCAGAACCCAGCATTTGGCCTTGTTGAACCACAGTGTCCTCAGCCCATCGATCCAGCCTGTCCAGATCTCTCTGAAGAGCCTCCCGACCCCCAGGCAGAGCAGCACTCCCGTCCAAAGAAGATTGAGACTGTAGATTAACCACTTCATTTACAAAAGGCATGATTGTGGAGACAGTGGTTTCAGCAGCTAAAAGTAGTCAGGACTGACGTGACAAATGATCTTACTCACAGAATCACACTTGCCTTGCTGCGTAAGGTCAGCTGTCACACTGCAGAGCCACTCTTGCCTGCTGTCAAATTTTATTGAAATACTCAGACTACATTATTCATATTCAAGTGATATTATTCAGGCTAGAGTATTTAGATGGCGTGTTTTCAATAAAAGCCCGAGGTCTTTCACTGGCCATCTGATCCACCTGCAGCTATGTGAGCTGAAGGCAGCATTATGGGAAAGCTTTCTTCTGAATGCAAGTGCTAAATGACTGCATGGTGAAATCAGAGAGGAATTACTCTCTTTCACCGTTCCTGTACAGCACTACAAAACCTGACTTAAAGGACCTTATGATTTTTCTTTCAGTTTGAAACATCACTATTAAAATTTCTGCTGCGGCACACCAGGTACCAGCCAGAACCAGAGGCAGAATGCCTGACCAGGTGATTCCTGGTCTGATTCAGTATGAAAAGTCTCATCTTCTGAAGACCCAGCTAACACCAAATGCACAGAGCAGCTTTGAGGAAAGGACTTCACGCCCCCCCTTCTAGAACTGCAGGCTGATATTTCCTACTAATATTTTCTTTGCAATCTTTCCAAAGTCTGTATCACAGCCACCATTGCACCACTGTTTTAATGCGATGCACGTGGCTATGTCAGTGCCAGCACAGATTTAGTGAGGAAGGGAATTCGTCTTTAACAGCTGCTTTGGAAAGCTAAATCACTTTTAAATCATGCACAAGGGTAGAAATGGATAGAACTCGGCAATGAATTTTGCCCTTTTCAGCTTGTCAAGGAGAATTCAAACCAACAGACATTAATAATTCCATGTATAATAAGCTGGTAAAATTTGATTAGAGGCGGTACAAAACTTTGTAATAACAAAAAGAAACAAATAACTGTATCTAGATGTACCTACTTGAAATACTCATGCATTTACTTTTACAGAGATCTTTTATTCACAGATTAGCTTTAGGTACCTGAATTTGAGTTTGAAGATGAATCCGGTATTATTTACTTTAATCATATATGTTTATATATATTATCTTTGTTTTATAATCATGTACTGTATTGTTTTACTTTCTGATATAATGACAGAACTTTTAATAAATGAAAGGAAAAATAACTCAAGGAGACTGGCAAGCTGATTCTGAAAAACAACTTTCAAACTGCCATCTAAAGACACTTCCAAAGGTTTAACTTCAGGGGCAATCAATAAAACTCAAAACATTTTGACAAAGGTTCACGTTAAAAGACTTTTTAAAGGATGTATACTCCTGTATTAATTAACATGCAGGGCTAATCACAAAGTTGAAGGAGATGAAGATTTACTGGGGGTGTTAGTGGTCTCCTCCCATTCCCATGGGTGAGCTGAGGGAGCAGAAGGGCAACGCTGCAGTCCATCACACAACTTCAAGGAGCCAGCAGAAGTTGTGACACTGCTCAGAAAACGTCCTTAGCAGCATTTTGGTAACTGAGATGTGGGCTAAAACCTCTTTCTAATTGAAGCCACATGCCACTGATCCATCATAGCCACAGGTTCTGATGCGGGGTTGCACTCACTAAGTGTTTCAAGTAAGAGAAAACTGCCATATTTGGGGTTCAAGGTTCCTGATCACTATAAACAAGTCCCGTAAGGCAGCCCTGAAGAATTATTGTCCATCCAAATCACAGGCAGTCTGGATTATTATTTACTTCCCTGCGCAGACAACTTCTTTTTATGTATGAAAAGCGAAGCTGACTTCTGATCACCTCTAAACTTCCAGGAACTTTAGAGTCAGGTTCTGTATTCATATATAGGAAATCTAAGAAAGAATTTATGCTAGCTTGATAATAATCATGCATGTGAGCATTTTTCTTAATAGAAATAGATTACAGCTAGTGTCTAAATATTATTATCATATGGCACCATTTTACCTACTCCCACCAAAATGTTTCGAAGGGTACAATAAAACTCACAAGCTTGAACAGAGGATTGGCCATAGTAAGTCTAGCAGAAATACAATTTTAACACTCGTCTGGTTTACTGCACACAGTCATTCCTGTATGTCGTGCTCCCCTCTCCACTCTGCATCAGCTGCCCCCCTTGAGATTGCAGAAGGGAGCACCTAGAACTGTGCTCCACAGCCCTGAGCCTGATAGGACCCTTGGACACGACGATCCCAAACAGCACCATGATTAACAATTTTTTCCTGCATTTGAAAAGGCTCCAGCTTTTCCCCTTTACCTCAGTGCAGTAGTGTTTTTCAAGCCTTTGGCTTTCCTTTTGCTTCTGACAGGTCAGGGAGACCACAGACACGATGGTGCCATTGCCGCCTCCCTCTTGCGATGTTGTCCAGGATGTCAGGGCAGTAGTGGAGCTTAGCACAGTCACGGTCACATGCTGAGGCTTTTCCGTGAGCTCCTCTATCCATTCACCTGTGGGGCCTGGGACACACCCCAAAAGCACACGTGAGCAAGCCACCCTATGCATTTGAGGCACTTACATTAAAACACCCTTCTTTCACGTGATTATTTACTCCTAGTGAGAGAGGCTGGACTGACAGCTGTCCATCCCCACAGCCCTCAGGCAGTAAGGATGGCTGCCCCAGGGAAACAGCCTGTGGCCAGTCTTATTTCACCTATAGCAGAGAGGATGATGAGAGAAACATCACCGTTTGAAAATTCAGATTGCAGTATTCTCTATTTCTTACCAAAACCCACCTGGTAATATTAGATTTGTTCTTGGTAATGTTTAAAAGCAGTGATATCTAATAATGTATAGATTATTGACTAATATTAAATGACAAGCAGACGAAGATTTTTGCCTTTCCACACACTAAAATACCCTCTGAGTGTACTACAGCCTTGAAGTGTGAAAATCGAGTTCACAAGAGGTTATTACTGTAAAGAAATCTCATTCTCCATCAGACTTTTTGAAGCACTTGGTAGAGAACACAGGTTTAAATGTAGGTAAAATAACAATTCGGAAAATGACTTCAGCTAGGCTTGGTCAAAATTTCAGATTTCATGAAAATCTGCAGATTTTCTTGTCACTTAAAGTGATGTGTGTGACAACTCTTTCCTTGGCATTACTTCCTCCAGAGTTCTAATGTTACTTTACATTTATTGAGAAAATAAAAAAAATTTCAGAGCAAGAATTTAATGTAAGATCTGGCTATAAGATATGACAATCCAGACTGCTATCTGGGTGCAGCAAAAATATTGTATAATACAAGCCAGTAATTTGACAGAACGATTCACTGATTGAAAGCTACAAGGATAAGGCCGACGCTGAGAGCAGAATTTATTCATGACAGCAGACCCACACCTACTCAGGTAAAAGGAGGAATTAGATGATGAGATTCATCTCTGGAGCAGTGGATATAGGTGTAAGCTCTTACAATTCAGAAGTTTTTTCATCACTGGTCTTAAGGGAACTGAGCTACCTCATATCACAGCCCAAAGACTACTTGATTGCACTCAAAGAGGAATGGAAAAGCAATTCCACCTTAAAAGTACTTGTGCACATCTCCTATCTGGCATAATACCAAAAATACATACAAAATTTATTTAAAATACTAAGGATCTTGCATTTGTCAGAATGAATAAGACAACTGCCAAGAATTATCCTTTGGTTCCAAAAGCCTGAAAAACTAACAAAACCCAAAACCCCAAACATCCTCATGTGGTACATGTAAAATGAAAGTATTTGTTACATTCCTGTAACATGTTAATACTTTATACCAAATGAGATTCAAGTTCACCCTTAGTCTGGCTATTCCTATAACTGTACTTTGGATTAACATTTACTCATTTGTCTCAGGGCTCTGTCCCCTGTAAGTAGACTTCATGGACGACACCGTATTGCATATTGATTAGTGCAGTAAACACACCTTGTATAATGGAGCAACATTTACTAATAATCATCACTAATAGCAATGCTGTATCATCTGTTTGATATAATATACTTTAATGCTTTCCATATAATTAAGCTGTCTAATAACTATTCCTAAAGAAAACCATGACAGTGAAATACAACAGCAGAGACCATTTCTCTTGTGTGCTACTAAAGACACAATTTAAGTTAGTAATGTACTTAAGTACTTAACTACATTTCCTTTTAATCCAAATATTTCTGCCAGCCTTAGCTACCGTGTTGCGTTGCAGCACTCGTGATTCGGGGAGACTCTATCGTCCCACATGTAACATTTTGTAGTGCTGCAAATATTCCTGTTCTCACTCTATGTGCATTTTGTAGGCTGTATCTGTTTTCTTTTGCAGAAAAAGTACAAAGGGGACCACAGTCATCAGAAGGATAATAATCTGAATTCACCAATGCCTGTCTGATTTGCTGATCTAATTGTCAGTCATGATATCAGTTTACACAGACTGTATTACTTTGTCTTTTACTAAATCTTCACTTAAGAAATCCTGGGATTCTACAGGGAAATAATAAATTACTTCTTCTCCTCTGAATTTAGCAGGCTGAACTATTTGATCTACTGTAATTTGCCCCATGTTCTCTCAGAGACCATATAATTTCAGAGTTCAGTGTTTAATTGTGCAATTCCCACACTCTCAGCCTGAGATGCCCTTCATTCCTAACCCGGTGCATAGAGCCTCCAGGAGTGAGGAAGTTAAATATTTTCAAGAATCTCTATAACCACCAATTTAATTCTTGGAGTTAAATCCTCTCTTGGAAAGATGTAAGACGGGAGTCTGGTTTAGTGAGACACTTCTGAACACTGCAATGACTCTGTCAAATACCTCACCTCTTTTCAGTTCTCAGCTTTGCCACGGCAGCACAAGGAAGGCTTATCCCATTGGGATATAACACATATTTGCACTTTATTTCCTTCTCTACCACAGGGAATTCCAGAAGACCAGACTCTCCTGACCCTGCAGCAGATGCCACAGCCGCCACAGTAGTTAGTCATTAAAGTCATATTGGTCTGGGAGAAAAAGTCAGTTTTGTTGAGATACTTACTTATGTAAAAGCTAAGAGTTTTTGCTGATTGACTTCCCCGAACTTCACAAGAGCCAGAGGAGCTAAACGTTGTTACAGACAACTTATATTTTCCTGGTTCTTTCAGTTCAGCAACAAATTTGTGAATGTCCTCACTTACTGTCAAAAATTCGGTGGAGTTCTCTAAATCAGGGAGAAAAAAAAGAGTGTGGATTAATTGAAATTTGAAAGGTTCCAGCCACTAAGAAAATGATTTATATCAGAAATACTAATACTGTTTCTACTGTGGGATTGAAAGGTCTCCAAAAGGACTGGATTTATGTAAGTACTTTTATTTCTTGCCAGCAGCACAAGAGTAACAAATGACCAAAGTTACAGCGTAGGTGTAAAGTAACAATAAACCCAGGCTAAATTTTCATTCCATAGAAGGTATGATAAAACAGGGTTGCCATGACTCTGCAAGTGAAAACACGCATGGCATGGAAGAAAAGGAGTTTAAAATTTTCTATCTATTGCATTCTTATTCTGGAATAATAAAAAAAAAAGACTAGTATTTGCCTTCACTGTGGGAAGGCTTATGAAAACTGCTTGTCAGGAAATAAAACTCATTTGATAAAACAGATTATAAACCACAAAATCTTTAAGCAGCATGGCGATTTTCCTGTAGCTCTATCACTTGAAAAGCCTCCCCATTCCCTACCACAGGCTCCTTGTGGCCTAAGGAATATGTTTGCTTGCTGTCCTCTGAGAAAACTGTTCGTCTGAATGTCCACTGTCTTTTCTGTATGCCCCTTCCAGTTGAGATCCCCCCAAGAACCTTTCTCAGTGGCAGACAAAACTACATGGTATCTCCCTTCTTTGTCCCAAACTGCTATCAGCTAGTTCCTCCTTTCTCCAACATCAGAATGGATTTACGATAACTACAGTGTAAACAGTGTGGCAGTACATACAACAGTATAAATCTTGTTTAACAAAAGAGAATTGCAAACTGCAAATTGCCTCTCCTCCCTTACTTTTATGACTCCCAGCCAGAACTAGATGCTATTCAATGCATTAAATTTCTCAAGAAATACAGGAGATCTAACAATGCCCCCTGAAGCACAGTACTCAGCAATTCATAATTTGTAGAGGAGACAACCCACCAATGTAATTACGTAAAAGTGGTTTGAAAAGGGTGGCAGGCTCTGTTTTACCTTCCCTTTCAATATTGATATGGAAACCATCAAACGCAGTAGGTGGCTTTGGTGGTAACCAGGTCAGCACCATTTGTACAGGAAGGAAGGAGGAGGGCTGTGGCGTGAGTTTTCCAGACGTGTTGACTTCATGAACCTCATAATCACTGGAAACTGCATTGACAAACTCCTCTTCACCCTCTGATGACTCAGCTTCATTAGGCCACCAGTACGGCTGTGACGTCGTTTCGTACTCAGTGCTATTATAGCGATAGTCCGGCCAGGCTGTAGTTGTGTTCGCTGCTGGAATGTCAGGTGGGTTGTCAGAAAAATGGGTAAGCTTTTCTTTCCTTATAAGTTCTTGTTGTTCTATGAATGATTCTTCTGCAAAATTCCCACTGTTCTCTTCCCAGTTGTTTCTGTTGACTGGTACAATCTGAACTGAAATGTTTCGAGGTGGGTAAGGAACTAAAAGAGAACAAGGGTTAGTCTTTTAACAGGTGTGTTCTGCACATCTTATGATGTAATGTTTGCAGAAAAGCAATGCCTCTAGGGGTATTTTGAAATAGCTTATTAAGATTCTCCCTTCTCTTACATACACTTATAGCAGAAGTGAATCTAGTGGGATCAAGATGAGTGTAAATTCACAAAAGAATTGAGATTCGAGAATACCAAGAAGAACAGTAAAGTCACAGTAAATCAGACTTCAGTGCTATTCAAGCAAAGCTACTCAAGTGTGAATTTGTAAGAGTGGATCTTCATTTATTTTATTGTGTCTACCAGAAAGATCTTGATCATGGTAAAAATACTTCTGTATAAATGAACTGAAAAACATGTGCAAAACTAGTATCTGGCATAGTTCATATTTTAAAAGTATAAACTTCGTGTTGTTGTAGGGCTTTTCATATGCTTTTAGCAGCCACCTTTTCATAAGCATTCAACATCAGTTTACTTTTTAATATTTGTGAAAAATATATAATAATTTAATAAATTTAATATATCTGAAGATTTGGGTCTCCAGAAGACAAAATTCTGGCATGCAAAGAAGTTATTTCAACTTGTGCCAGGAGGTGAACACAGCATTTTGTCTGCTTCACTGTAACTGCTTGTCTCTCTGCCCTTATACATGGTAAGTGAAAGTAGCCTCTACAAAAGATTTTGACTGGCACATTTTAAGATGGCACCTTAAACACGCTAATTTGTTCACCTTCCCTGTCCCAGTCATGGCCACCAATACAAAATCAGACACCACAATGCTGTTGCAGTTCATGTGAAGAATGAGGGACAGGAGGACAGCAGGAAAGAAAAATGCCATCCTGTTGGTTGCATTCTTATGGTTCAATATCTCGGTCACTATATTTAGGATCCTCGGGACAGAACTATGCTGTCTTTGCTCTGTCCAAGGCAATGGACCAACATCAGTGTATTCACCTGAAGATCTGGCTTTTTCATTTCACCACTGGTTCATTTCACTTTGTACCCCGGAAAATGTCTGTGGTCCAACAGATTAATAGGAAAGTTTTGGGCACCATCCCAGGACCAAATTAAATTAGTTCTGGACCCTGAACAAATGCAATTTTCAGCCTTTTTAACATTGCTGTCTTGGAAATTAAAAGTTCATGCTTCAGGGCATGAACTGGTCTCCAAATGGGGCAAATATGACATTCTTCTCCGTGACAGAAGACTGCACACTGAAGAAGGTCTTCTCCAACAGTTTAGCTATGATTCACTGCACAAGGAGACAGACCAATATAGATAGATCAATACTATGCTCAGTGCGGCTATTCTTGTGGCTTAAAAATTAATTCCTAGCACAAGGCCTAGGATAACTCATGTGAAACAGAATTTATTTTCTAACAAGCAAGCTTTCAAATGGAAACACTCAGGCAAATTTTCCTTTGCACTGTACTGCACACATAACTATGTACCAGCCACAGCATCCTCCGTCCATGGTCCTGGCCAGGAGCAGCTCCCAGGACTGCTCCCACCCAGACTCTGTGGATCAATCCCCTTCCCACAGCTGAAAAGAAAGCAGAAAGAGAGACGTGGAGCAAATGGTACACAACAATTTTCTTCACCTGTTCTGTGCTGTTTGGGCTCATGCTGGACCCCGCTGTATTCCACTAGCGTGCTTTTGTTGAAGGTTGCTTCCGATACCAACTGAAATGTGATGTTACTGTAGCATATACCTGGTAGCCAGTGATTGAAAACTGTTTTACCTTTAAAGAAATCTGCAGGAGGTTTAAAAAGAAAAGAGAAAAGAAAAAAAAGAGGAAAATAAATCAAAAGTTCACTTTGTGATAATGCAACTGCACATGCTGAACTGGCAGCGTTTCAGATGTTTAAACATTGTTCAGCCTGGTTTGAGACATGAAATTCTAATAATTCAGTTTGCCAACATTTTTTCTGGATGTCAAAGACCCTTTGCTACCAAAAGAAAAAAAAAAAAAAAGAGCACAGCACAAAAATCATGAACTACTTTTCACAGGAAAGGCAACTGAATCTGGCAACCTGTTCCACATGACACTGAATATCTCAAAGAGCATCTGACAGTTTCTTCAGACCTTTAACTGCTGCACGCAAAAGCCTCCTTTGGTCTTTTGCTGACTGAGGCATAGCGTTCGGGGTAGGTGTTCAAAGGGCCACCCTGCAACTGAGCACGAGCGGCGGGACTGAGAGCTGAGCTCATGTCTGCCCTCAGTACACGTGTGGGCTGCAGGGACGTCGCCTAGGGCTATTCGGCTACAGGAAGGAGCGTGCAAGTTGATTAGTGAATCTCTTAATTCAGGATGACTTTTGTGTTTATCAGCAGCTGCAGCATTACAGCCCCTGGAACCATGTGTTAGCTGTAGGAAACAAAAATTGCTGCTGGTATCCCTTTTGTTGTCTGGAAAGAGGTCATCTATATTTTGTGCTACGATCCAGAATCACCCTTCCTAACTTCTAGCACTTCACAGCACTGGAAACGTGATTTCTAGCCTCACTCCGTACTGAAGTAGATACACTACAATTTTCTGACCTCCTTCTGGAGGTGTGTATCTCCCTCTGCTGCCTTTAGAGAGAGCTTACAGTGACTGGACTTCTACTTAGGGAGCCTTAGCTCAGCGCCTAAAATTCAATCCAGCACCTAGTGGATTGCTCGGCAGCATTTTCCTGTCACTGTGCAATGTTAAACCATTGGGGTTTCAGGGCTGGCAGAGTGTGCGAGTGCCTTTCTCACCTCTCAGGATGCTTTCTGTAGGACAGTCACATTTACACCTTTGAGATCAATGCTGTGTGTAAGCTATAGTGCAGGGCAAAAGGGAGTTTAGTTTTAAATGAATAAAAAAGAAAGCAGAATTTGCTCTTGTTGGATTGTTTAGATGCTTGGATTGATTAAGACTGACTGTCTAGATTGTTCGATTGATAGCCCTTGATTAGATTCTTTCATGAAAAATGAAATTTATAACATGCAGCAGGATTTATGAGCTCAGGCACAACACTGAATGTTACAGTAATACAGAGTACTGCACAGGATGATATACTAGCACCGCGTCTCTCTGTGGTGATACAGAGGTACCAGCTTCAAACCCTGCACCAGACATCAGTTATATTGACTGGGATTTTCAGCTCTGTGGCATCCTGGAGCTCTCTTATCAATCAGCTCTTCATCACAGAGGAAACCCTAGTCAGGAGGAAGGGACTGGGAACTTTTTTAATGCTTTCAGTTGAGACAGAATATCATCCAGGGATTTCAACAAGCATATCTATAAAACCAAAAGGCTTCCTCCCTACTGAGTTTTGGGTTTCTTTCCTTTTTTCCTTTTTATGAGTGCTTTTGTTTTGTTGTTTGGCTTTTTGTTTGTTTGGGTTTTTATTATACAGCAGGAGCAAAGACGATAAAAAAATGGTGCTTTTGTTTTTGTTTTTTTTTCATTTTAGTGTATATGCTTATTTGAAAGCACCAGAATTGGGCATCTCTTCCCAGGATTATTTCAGAACTAATTAAAAAAATCCAGACCACCCCAGTCTTGCTCTAAAATCCCAAAGAAAGGAAGCATAACTAGAACTAGGATGCAAAGCAGGTTTAAGTACAAAGTGAACCACCAGCTCAACTTGAAGACCCATCCCTTACTTCATGATATAAAACTTATTACAGAAACTGATACATTACCAGAAATATAAATCATTATAACCAATACATGCCAAAGCCGCACCTAAGACCTCTGTTTAAAATGTTTCCAGCAGAGTTATCATTAAGTTTTAGTGGAACTGTTTCCTCCTACCTTTGTACAGCATTGTTCGGTAGTCTTTTCCTTCCCAATAGCTTATATTTACCCTGGTAAAAACATTGTACTTCTCTGGGTATTGAATTTCAAACAACACTCCTGTTTCTGGAGATGGTTTGTAATCATAGATAGAAACACTGCTCACAGGAAGGGGTTCTAAAGGATATAGAAATACAAGGAAAAAAGGAAGAAACAAGCAGATTAACAGGCAAACTTGATTTTTTCACAGATATACAACATCAAAGAAAAACGTGACTTTGAGAGGTGTGGTAAAGGCACTCTTAAAACCACCAGGTGATATTTGAGGCTTCACAGAGGTCTGGCACAAAGTTACTTGCAATGTTGTCAAAGCCAAGACTTATGTTTTCCCCCTCAAAACAGTTTATGTACTTCATGCTTACACTTTAACTGAAGAATTTCTTTATTTGCCATAGAAAATGAAGTTGAAGTAGAAGTTATTATTTAAGCACTCACAATCATCACCCCAAAAGGATTTTCTTCTTTAATGCTTGTCAGTCATGTAAAAGTGCCCAGACAAAACCAACAAAACACCTGAAATTGCTCATAACTTTGGCATAAATCTCAACTTTTAAGATTAGCAGAGAAGCTTCCATGTAACAGCCAAATGAAAACTTTCTATTTTGATATATATTAATTTCTCTATTTCATTGGTAATTACACATTCTCCATTCCTACCATATCTGAGAGGGTCACCAGCTTCAACATATTTATCCACAGCAAACTTCCACAAAATACCGCAGCACCATTACCGTGCTTTTTCAGGTGAAGAACTGAGGTACAGAGAAGTGGTTTACTGGAGGGCACAAGGGAACCTATGCCCAAGGGGGAGGTAAAGTGAGGAACTACCAGTCCAGTGCTCTGAACTCTGAGTCAGGTGGGCTATACAAAGTAAGAAAACTAGCCTGTGTCCTGTGATGTGGCATCTCAACCAGGCAAGCTCCATCAACAAAGTGACACTGTGTCAATTCACTGCTGCTGGGAGTCGCGATTGTCACTAACAATAATAGAGTCCCAGTTTTATTCAGCCTCCTTTATATTAAAAAAAAGAATTTAAAAAAAAATTAAATTATCCTTTTGCTTGATGCTTTCCTCAGTAAGAAAAAATGATAGCAACCCAACTGTACGTTGTTTAAAAGGGCCAAGCAGATATTCAAAACAAGGTTACAGTATTGAAATTTGTCATACTAACATATTTTAATAGAGGCAGTTATTAGACAATGCCATCACTAACTATGCCTACATACTTATAAGTATTATCATGTTGATTTAGTTCTTTCACACTGTGGGGAACATTGAAAAATTCAGGCTGTTCATTAGCATGGCCTTAAGGGACACATTTGAGTTCAAAGTTCTGTTGTGGTAGGCCCTGGAGAAAAACTAATAAAATACTTTTCCCCAAAGAACATGAAGTCAAATTGGGCAAGAGAAAGAACAGATTAAATCATCCATTTCAAAAGTGGAATTATCCCACAGAAGGTGGAATAGGTTAATCAAAGATGGAAAAGAAAGCCTGTGGTGAAAGGGAAAAAAATCCCAATTAACAGCACAGTATTTTCACCACAGTACTAAGTTTCCAGATCTAATGAGAAGTGGAGAAGAAAGAACAACTAAGAACAAAAGCCACAGATGCAAACAGCATCTCTCCCCAGGTCCTAAGAAGAAGTTGTGTTGTCATATTTAACTATGTCAGAGCATGGCAATGAAATGTTGTGGGATTATTAAACTTCTTCTCATGGCAAAGACGTTTCATTAGCTTCAGGCAAATACCAGTATATTTGTACGTTAAACCATGACAAACAGAAACTCCCAATCTCACAGATACCAACAGGCACTTCACTAATGGGATCTGTGAAAATTTTGCTGACAATCCGTGATAGCCTAGAAACAAACAGGAGTAAAGCAGATTATGGGGAAAAAAAGCCTACACTATTCTTTCTGCTGAGGCTTTTCTCATCGCTTATTCTGAAATAAACAGTTGATCTGGCAATCCACATGACCAGAGGGTTCATATCACAGCTCACACAGCACACGATAGTAGTTTAAATGTCAATAACAATCTCTAAATAGCACAGCTCTTAGACGCAGTCATCTTTCATGTTAGCGGGTGTGCCCTGGGCTTTCTTCTGCTATCTCATTCACATCTGAGGTCTCCTTATTTCTGAAAGAATTACTGAAACTTTCTTGTGCCAGTGATTAAATTACTCCATTTATTCCTTCCTACAGCAAATCAAATAAAGGATGGAAGTTACATTCATTTTTAATCCAAATGATTTTTTCCTCCTGATGCTTTGATTTAATTAACCAATAATCAAATTATGCAGTAATCACCACAGACTCTCTTTCTTGTTGTTATCTTATCCTTACTATCCTCTCCTTGCTCGTGGCTGATGTCAGCAGAGTAGCATGAGTGATATAATGCAACAAAGATTCTTCTATTATCTTACTTCCTTTGGCACCAAATCTTCACATCAAAAGCTATTTGCACACTGTGAAATTAAAAGGACACTCAGCAGATTAAAAAAAAAAAAATCACATTCTGTTCTTCACTTACTAACTGCTCCTAGGGTTATTAGAATTAAAGAATATGTAGGATGTCACTCTGTCTATATTTATAATTCAGAGCATACAGAGCTTGGTCTTTTTAATTTTACAGTTTCAGTACTTAGAATCCAGTGGTTCTCAAGAAATAAACTAAATAAAGTGTAATACAATACTTAGAGCTACATAAACCCTCTATACTACATTGATGTCTGAAGTTATATTATAGAAGGGACTTAGAGGATTTTAGTGTCCCCCTAATATCATATTTAAGGCACTTATTCATGTACAAGCCCTTTATTTTAAGACTCACAGATTATATTAAACACACATAGACAAGCTTGCAGGATTAAGACTTAAATTTGCCTTTTTTCTTAGTGCCTCAGAATCTGCTGCTCCTGCAACAACTGCTTTCCCATTAGATCTGTTTATGGGAAACTAAACTATGTTTATCTGAGACTCTACAGCATTTTGTATTTAGCACATAGCTTGCATTATAGCATAATAAATGTCGATAACCACTTCCCCAAATGTCCTGGAAAATTCTGGATACTAAATCCTCCATTAATGGATTCAGTCAGTTCCAGACACATTAGCATTTGCCATTCAGGGTGAGGAAAAAAGTACATTGAAAATAAGTTACATATTCCAGCCCAAATCAATTTGGTTCTAATATTCATACATCAGGCAACTCTACAGATTCCATTAATGGTTGATTACCGTGGTAGGTTAGACACAGTATTAAATACAGGTGGTTGAAATGAGACTGAGATCAACTCTTGCTTCTTACACTCAAACCCAAATTAATTGTGATTTACCTTCATATCATAACTTTTATAAAAAAGAAGCCCAGTAACGGAGCACCTAACTTCCATGAGTAAATCCCTGTATTCACATGAAGAACTTGTGAATTACATAACTTTGTCCCCAGGATGACACTGTTTCCATTTCTATTTAGTTACTGCGAGTAAGTCATAGTCAGGGTAAAACTTTCATTATGCAATAAACTTGGGGATCATTTTATCTCTTTTAAAAAGCAACCATTTTTGAGATTAAATAGTTGCTGTTTAATACTTGAGGAACATAAAATCATAGAACGGTTTGGATTGGAAGGGACCTGAAAGACCATCTAGTTCCAACCCCCAAGCCATGGGCAGGGACACCTTCCACTAGACCAGGTTGCTCCAAGCCTCATCCAGCCTGGCCTTGAACACTTCCAGGGATGGGGCATCCACAGCTTCTCTGGGCAACCTGTGCCAGTGCCTCACCACCCTCTCCGGGAAGAACTTCTTCCTGATATACAATCTAAACCTCCACCCTTTCACTTTAAACCCGTTATCCCTTGTCCTGTCACTACAGGCCCTTGTGAAAAGTCCCCCCCAGCTTCCTTGTAGCCCCTTCAGGTACTGGAAGGTGCTATAAGGTCTCCCGGGAGCCTTCTCTTCTCCAGGCTGAACAAGCCCAACTCTCTCAGCCTGTCCCCATAGCAGAGGGGCGCCATTCCTCTCAGCATCTTTGTGGCCTCCTCTGGACTCGCTCCAACCAGTTGATATCCTTCTGATGTTGGGGGTTCCACAGCTGGACGCAGCACTCCAGGTGGGGGACTCAGCAGAGCAGAGCAGAGGGGGAGAATCACCTCCCTCGACCTGCTGGCCCCACTTCTCCTGATACTGCCCAGGATACAGTTGGCTTTCAGTAGAGGATATCTGTGCAACTGTTCATGAAAGGTGAATTTAAGTGATGGTAGTATCTGAGCAATGACGGTATATACTGCCATTTCTAGATGCCCACATAAGTTGACAAATAAAAAGACAATACAAACTAAAAAAATAATGTTGTCACAAGAACAAAGGTATATCTGTTGTTCTTGAACGTATTTAGGCCAGTGCTTTAGAGGAGCCTCTCAACGGAAATTATGACAGAAAAAAAATACTCTTAAGTTTGCAGTTCTTTTTGTTTCCTTGATTCTGATTGAGGGCTTTTTTCACCTTGAAAAGGGAATAACATGATTTGTTTGCTGGGAAAAGCTAAGCACTAACGGACCTGGATGCTCTTCTGAGTTACATTTCAAAATCAGAGCTGGCACAAAGCCTTTTTTAAAGACATGCCATGTCATCCTTTAAGAAAGAAAAACATGAAGGGCTGAAGTTTTACAGTTCTTTGGAAAAGAAAACCTCTGAAGCTGCTACTTCAACACCTCCGATCCATCAGCGAGTAAGAGGAAAGGATTCAACCTGCTGAATCACTTCCTACAGCATCTGGCACAACGACAACCGAGCATTAACTAGGTCTAATGCCAATTACTTTCTGAGAGCTGAAGAGATCAGAGTCCCAGGCAGCAGGCCCACTGGTCTCCTGAGGAGAATATTCTCTGTTAAAGACACAGAGGCAGAACTCTCCCTAAGGGGAATGTATTTTACAGTGATTTATGTAAGGAATCATCAGCTTTTGAAACAATGAGACATTTACCACTCAAAACTCCTAATCACAAGCTAAAAAAAAATTTGGGCAGAGCTGGTCTTAATTACCCTCAGACATCCTGAGATTCTCATTTTGCCAATTCCCAGCAGACATACATTTTTCCTACAGTAGGCAATAGCTTTGCAATGTACTGCTGTCCCCATTCTTCCGAACGTATAAATGTATTTTCCTTCACAACAAAAAGAAAAATTGACAGTGAATTTGAAAACAAAACAAACCAAAGGCTATATGGGTATGAGTCATGCTGGGAAGAATAAAACAAGGCTTCATGCTGGGAAAATGGAGAATGAGTGAGAACTTCAGTTACTGAGTTTACATCCATGCCCTTTATTTCTTTATAGACTAGCTTAAAACCAATTGTAATAAGGTGGAACTTTCTTTCAAATATTGCAAGCCACTAAATTATATAAATTCTCAAGCCACCTCCCTGTTATTGAAAAGCCGAAACTCCAAGAGCAGAAGAAAGCATTCTTGAAATAATTCTGTTAGATACCGTAACTACTTCTAACCTCGTCCAGAATGACAACTGTAAGGAAGGTCATTTTGACAGGCACAACCCAATTGCACTCACAGGAATATGGCCTGGACAGCAACATTCCCACACCTATTCTTGTTAACACCATCACAGGGATCTTTAATAATAAGTGGTCAGGGCTTCTGTTTAATGCTTTCCTCTTCAGTGAAGTACTGAGCCCAAATTGCCAAACACAACTTTGATACAGAATCAGAAGAGAAAGCGCTACTTTGTGCTCAAATTCTATGTTATGGGTTTCCTATCTAGGAGTTGAACATGCCCTGTTCATCCCATCCTACTAACGTCCCAAAGTCAGGAAACAATGTGAGGATGTGGGCTGTGATCAAGCTGACAAAAACCTTGGGCTCCAAGAAGTTGTTTTGCAACAAATAGCTCATACTTTGCATTATAACAATCTGGACTATAAAGCCTAAACAAGGAAACTTTATAGTTTGTGGTGTTTTGATTAACATGAGAAAGCCCTGGAATTATTCCAGACAGGCAGAAAAGACTATTCAGTCTTGGAGATAAGACCCAAATTAACAATAGATGTCTCAAATGATAGCATGCATACATGTATATTTATGTAATGCTAAGATATCCAATATTTTATATGCACATATTTATGGACAAACATGTATTTTTACTTATGTTTAATTATATATACACATACATATAAGGTTTAAAATACATTTTTTGCTAGCTTTTATATCATATTTCTCTTAAGGATTTTTTTTTCTGGGCAGAAAACTTGGAGGGGTAAAACAAAAGTCTTCTCTGACTCAAATGGGATGAAACTTCAACCTGCGAAGAAACAGACCTTTTTCTTGCCAATATGCTGGGAAGTAGCACATCGCTGAGGGATGTGAATAGGAGAGAGGAAATGTCATCAAGATATACCACCGGAAAGCAGAGGTCTTTCGTGTCTCTCACTGAATTCTTAAGTAGGCAATCTCTTTGAAGGACCTTGCTCTCATTTCAACATGCACAATTTGGATACACACTGCTCTGTGTGAAACTTAGCTCTCCAGCACACAGTCAAGCCCAAAGCCTGCATCTCCCTGCATGGACTCCTTTGCAGGCATCAGAAGATCACAGAAGACTGTTGTGCAACAGTGAAGTTTGGCCTTGGGAATAACCACAGTGGCATCACTGGCTATCCTGCTTGATTTATCTTGTGGTAGTCAAATGAATGGGGCCAATCTGCAACTGGTGAAGCTCTCCTGATTTCAGTGAAATTAGAACAGGAATTAATTTGGTCCTGGAAGCTAGTTGCAATGTGTCATTTTTTCACATGTAAGATACAGGTGGAATAAATCACATAGTTATATGTCCTTGCACGGTTAAAATAAACTACGAATTTAGGCAGAGAGAGCATATGGCATGAAGAAAGATATGAATCTATCCTAATTATTGTCTGCCAAAAAAAATCAAATTAATTAATAGCCAGAAAATGAGGTAAAACAGGCAGTGGACAATACCATAAAAGGAAAAACAAAAGAATAAAAGGAAAACAAACTATCACCTCGTAGTTTTGTAGAAGTCACTACATGAGTTTTAAGATCTCTTCTCTCAAGCACTGTACTGAAGTATAGCTTAAAAGCCCAGCCTGCCACCATGTCTTTTAATTCCAAATTTGCTTTCATTCCTGTAGCCTTGTGCTCCAAGGTCTGGGTGAGCAGCAGAGGCCACAGCAAGAAACCCTGAGATGCTGCCAGCGCAGCCGTGTAAGACAGGTGGTGAAAAGGGGTGGGGTCCATCCTGTCAGAAAGGACTCTGTCAAGCCTTGGAGGACAAAGCGCAATGTGGCCTATGCCCCTTGGAACCATCAGTCTCATGGACTTGCAGGAATACCTTGTGGAAAACCCCTGAACCAGAAATGCGAAGTCCGGGTCTGGATTTGATGGGCTGAGTGTCACTGGCTCCCTTCTTCCTTCAGAGATTCCCTGCACAGGAGTGTGTGCTCCATCTACCATTCTGGATCACACCTTCCCCTTCTACCAGTGACCCTCATGGGCTCTGGAAACCCAACAGCACTGACCTTGCTGCACAATTGCAAAGTGCAGCATTCAAAACCCACTGGAAATGCAGGCTGAAGCATTTTTTTTAGTTGTATATGACAGCTGATGCTCCTGTTTTTTAAAAAAAAACCAAACAAACCATAAAGTAGGAAATAGTATTAGAATTATTACTTTGTCTGCAAGGTTAAGGTAGACAAAGAAAAGGAAATTCGGGCTGCCTATGAACCCTTCAGTTGCCCACTACACATGGGTGCTTTGGCACATCAGTCTTCCGGAAGACTTGCATTACCCATCCAGATGGTACATTTCCCATGGGACCCTTCACAGTTGTCTTTATCAGGGCACAATTTGATTGCACAAGGGAAGGTTGAAGACTTCATAGATGATGTGAAACCTGGTTACTCCTAAGTTTCAAGCACCTCACCCAGTAACATACGAGGCTACTGTAATATGCTCTCAATGTTATTACAGTGGATGGCATTTCCTCACTGACAGAATAACGAATGCACACAAAATCATAACCATTCCTCATCTGTAAGACAACTAAAACTGTCCAAGGACTCCAAGGTACCATTTAGCAAAAAATAAATAAAATCTGGAAATGGGTTTTTTCCCCATACATAATTTTTTTTTTTTTGTCTGTCTTTTCTTGAGTCTGTCTTCCAGATAAAGAAGTCACTATATATCCTACAAATTGTTTTCAGGTTGGCACATGGGAACACCAACAGCAGAGCCAGAAATGTGGCAGCAATCACATGGAAATCTGTGGTGCTTCACATGATGACAGAGCAAACAAAATCACATCTCTTCCCCAGGAACAACGCACCTAGAGATAGTAAGGGAGAGAACTACTACAAATATGTTCTCCATCACAAAAACCTTCATCTGTACTGGCAGAAACACATGGTTTTGGCAACTTCTATCTGCTTTCCAGGTTAAGTACTGTTTCAATATATTAGCAATCAAAGAACATGGTTATAGCATTGAAAACAAAACACACATCACCATGTAGCAGGAGTGCTTACGCTAAAATGTTAGTCAACGCTTTTTATGCTGTTTACTAGATTATTGGAACTCCCAGTTCAAAGGGTTTAGGATGAACATGAGGACAGGAGGTTCATCCTTTACACTTATTTCAGTATGTTCAACCTCTCCAGTCAGTGTTCAGGAAGGGTCATCCAGGGAAAACCCACAGATGTCCCTTTCTTCTTGCCCAGACCTTGTGAATTCTCACTCACAAGCCTTCTGAACATACCTTCCTTACTGTTCTAACACAGGGATTCATCCTACATACACAGGACCTACTGAAAAAAAAACAAAAAACCAAAAACCAAAAAAACCCCCAACAAACCACCACCCAACCTTCTCCACAAGAACTTCTGGGGGAAAAATACCCACACACAAAGAGAAGAAACAGAAGCAAAAAAAAAAGAATAAGTTGTTACTTACTGGTTAACACAGTGATTGATCTTGCTGACTTGGAAACCATATTTGAGTTCACTACCAACAGAGTTACTATGTAATATAGGCCATGGTATTTGGCATTAAAAACCACAGGGGCAGGTAAAGTGCTATTGAATTCTTCGAACTGGAAAAAGTAGTTCTTGGATTCTCCAGCTATCTTCACAACATATACAGAGGATGAGCTCACCACATCAGATGCTTCCAGGGAGACAATGATACAATTGTCTTCTCGAACAGTAACTTGGAAAGGTTCTGCATTCTACAAGACAAGAATAAAGACTTTACTGAAGTAAATTCTATTATTTCACTTTTACCTATTTCCCTTGGTACTCATAGGACACTCTTGTTAGATTTGCGCTAAAGTTACATTTCATATTCTGCAAGAAAGGTAACATCAAAGTGTAGAAATTACTTCAGAATACAACCCACAGTCAGCCAAAGTCCACAGGCATCTGATCATCAGGCCAGTCTCCCTGCAGCAGGGGCTGGCTCCTGCCATGTGCTTTCTGATGCTCTGGCTACACCACCCCTTACATCCCAAGGAACAAAGCCTCTGCCATTCTTCCCTGATGGAAGGTGGAGTAGAGCAGAGGAATGGTGAGATTAAACAGGGTACCAGGGGCAAGAGGATTTCCAATAAAGCCACAAAGCATAAGTCATTTTAATTGCCCAAAAGAGATGATTAAATCAAGACTCCTTTATCTTGCAAAAACAGGATCATATATTCTTATATATTCTGAAAGCCTGCAACTCAAGAATACTTTTTGGTACTAAACTTTTCCAAATATTCCCATTCCAGCAAGTACCAGGTGATGAGCATTTTTTAGCACTATGTCCATGGCTTTGGTTGGCACTTTTAATTTCCTAAGGTGCACCACTTCATTTTCAATATTTCTTTTATTAGTAGTAAAGAGAAAGGAGCAATTTAACCTTGTTTTCATATATCATGAGCATGTTAAGTCATTGCCAGCTGAAAACACTTTCCTTATTATTAATTGCAAACCAGCTGCCAGCAAGAAGCACTTGTTCTCTATAGGAATTTCAAAACATATTCATGGTAATAATGAGAACAAAAAGTTCAAGCTTATGTAAAGAATTGCCTTTTTTTTTTTTTTCTAGACCACTCTGCTGCTTGGAATTTTTTTATCCCCAGTGAAAACTGTAATACCTGATATTTTCAACTTCCACCTCCACAGTATCTTTTTCTCTTTCATATTTCATAGGCTGAGCGCAGGGTGGACAACCATGGTTAGTTTGCAACTTATTTATCAAGTTGTTCCTGTACCAAAAAGCTAAACACCTCCTTTAGAGATTAATTTTAGTAGCTTGGCTACCGCTTGTCTTTGTGTAGTTTTGTTTGGTAGGGGATCTTCCATGAGACTAATATTTTTGTATTTACGCTGCAAGAACCAGGATGCCTATATGGACTTCCTATACATGGTATTGCCAATTCCTGGCATTGGGAAAAAAAAATGGTTCTAGGACTGTGAAATTGTAAGTAACAGTAGTTTACCTTTACATATATTTATGCTTTTATCACTGGTCTTTGAGATTTGACAATGTACCTGATGTCACACCACACTGCAGGCTAAAGAAGAAGGACCAATGCAAACCCACTCATCGAACCCAATGTGAGAGCAAGGTAACAAGTGTATAGTAAAACCAGTCCAAATAGGATAACCAGCCCAGACAGCTTCAAGTCCATGATTAAATATAGAGGCAATGTAACTTCAGCTGCTAATTTGAGGTTTGCTTTGGTTAGTATTTAAAAAAAAAAATTACTTGAATGTGGCTAAAATTATATCAGCCAATGTTATGAATGGCTGAATACTGTGGTGTGGAAGTCTGGGTAATTTTTCCACAGATGACAGAGCAATTGCTCCAAAAGGTTTACAACGTAAGACTACAACTATGCAAAAGCTTCCATGTGTTTTACTGAGCCTCAGCTGAATTCAGCAGGCTTACCCCTGAGAAGATCAAAATACCATATTTCTAGTGTTTGTATTCTGCCTTATATCCTGATCCAGCACTTGGATCCACACAGATTTAGATCTTTAACTGAGGAGTATGTTTTAATCTAGTAAAAAAAAAAAAAAATTAAATAAAGTGCTCTTAACCTTCTTCCTCCCCCCACTAAGAAAATGTGAAATGACTCCTACTTCAGCTTTCCTGCCATGGGGAGACAGGAGAAGGCAGGCAACCTCAGGCTGTGTCACAGAAAGCACTGTTTTCTTCCAAAGAGGTTATCACTGTGCCTTAGACTTGAATTGCATGTATAATCCCATGGAAGTCAGTGGGTTTTGACCTTCCACAGGCTTGCGTTCAAACGCTTCACTAGAGGAAAGAGAATGATGTCATCTTTAAATTTCTCTAGCCTTCCGAACTGTGTGGCTCTAACTCAACGTTCCTACCTTGCTGTGAAGAGACAGAGACAAAAGACCCCAACAAATTCATACGTGCCAACAAACAGTTCAAAGCAAGTTCCTTGTGTTTGGTGGTATTATACATCATTTGTGATGTTAATCAAGTACAGCTGGAAATTAAGCATATAATTGTAGAGTTACAGACATTCCTAGGATATAATTAGATGCTTTCAGAAGCTGCTCATATAGGGTGTGATTTTATTCTTTGATTTTTCTGTAGCCATTGTATTAACCATGCTAAAGACATTTTTCTCCTCACAACGTTTTCTTGACTCCACAGCAAGTCCCGTTCAGCAAATGATCCGGTAACCTTCTTCAACAGTTCTCACACAATTAGCATAACATGCCTCTGCTAGCTACATGCACAGAAACCTCAGACATACGCTATCGTTACCTATGGTAACAGCTGACTCTGAAAAATAACTTTTTGTGAGTTCTTTATCTCCTAAGCACATGGGAACTGTAAAATGACAGCCTCCCTCCTTCATGTACCTCTGTCCAGATGCTTCCAAACTCCTGCTACCATGACGCAATGTGATTTTTGAGTGACAACTCCTCAGTAGCAATGCAGCTCATCCATCCCACGCCTGTGCCCGCTGCATAACGCATCCCTCCCTGGAGTGGTACCTATGCCTTCCAGTGATACATGGCCCTCTCACACCTGTACGTGTTCAGGCTTTTAAACTGCTGTGTGCATGGAACACATGGTCTATGGGAGGCATCTGTTGTTTATTATCCATTGGCTCCTGAAATAACTTTTATCCTTTCATTTCAGCTCTATGGTTTGGTTTATAGAATGAAGGGGCAGGTAAGGGATGAATAAAAAGGATTGGCAGTTAACGTGTCATCAGATGAGATCACTTATCACCTTTGGGATACGGATTTCACTTTGGCAGCGTTTTAAAAGAACAGACCATTCTGGGCATCCTGTTCTTCACATTGTGCAAGGGGAGGGTTACCAGCCAGCACTGGGCTTGTGATTTCGGGAAGGCAGCTAGGGACAAACCTGAGTATGTTTTCTAAGCACTGCTGTAAGTGACAAACATGCCCCACAAGTGGATTGTAAAACTAGTGTGTCTTAGGACTGACAGCATCAGTATGGTAAATACACATTTCATTACTTCTGGTCAGCTACCTCCAGGATTTAATTTGCTGGTGTCACAGCTTGAGCGGCTGTTTCATGCCTGTGGGGAAATTTGGCAGGGCTTGTGCATTCAGAACCAAATGATTAGCTCCAACTTCCTTCCTGCTTTATTATTACAAGCTCGTGCCATGCTAAAGCACTTAGGGAAAAAAAAAAACAAAAACAAACAAAAAAACCCCACCACACCACACAGGAGGATGAGGAGTAAATCTCACAATGTGATGCCTGTTCACAGTCATTTCCAGCACAGGGATGAGTCATGCTAGTGGAATTTCCAGCCAATAACCAGGTCCCAATTAAAATAAAAAGGAGGGGGTGGCACAGAGATATATGACATGTCAAATAAACAATATTCAAAGAGTAATAGGAAAATAAATGGTGTGCAGCAGAGCTCAGAATTCTCTTTTCAGAAGTCTGTATCCTCTGTTTATTCTCTTACAACAGAATGAGTTTTACATGAGGAAGAAATCAAATTTGCAATACAGCTACTAATTTTATCTACTTTAGCTTTTGAATGTTTCACTCTGAAACACATTGGGCCAGGACCCAGTTATCAAAAGTGCAAGTAGTCACATGTTCTGCTATCTTCAGGAGGAGCTGGGGATGATGCTCATCAGCTCTGCAAAATTAAAGTACTGGTCATTGTATCAATTTATTTAATGCTAGACAAGTGGAACTTAGAACTTAAACAAATTAATTTCTGCCAGCTCTTAACACAATCATTCTTGAATACAAGAGTTTTCAAAGTAGGCAACTAAAATCCCAAAGGAGGAGTAAATTTTGAAGTTATGAGTATGTAACTCTTCGGCCAAAAGTCAGAGTGGTAAAGGTTGGAAGGGACCTCTAGAGATCATTTAGTCCAACCTCCCTGCCAGAGCAGCATCACCTAGACTAGATCACACAGGAACAAGTCCAGGCGGCTTTTTGAAAGTCTCAAGGGAAGGAGACTCCACCACCTCTCTGGGCAGCCTGTTCCAGTGCTCTGTCACCCTCATGGGGAAGAAATGTTTCCTCATGGTCAGGTTGAACCTTCTGTTTTCCGGTCTATGGCCATTGCCCCTAGTCCTGTCACTGGAC
>NW_010256707.1:0-258 GCF_000690775.1 Eurypyga helias | reverse complement strand
CCCTCGGATCGATCCTTGCCCGGATCGATGGGCGCTTCCCTGCGGGCGAGGGGCGGTGCTGCCCGGTTGGGCTGGGAGAGACGGCTTTTTGCAGAGCCTGGAGCGGGATCCAGCATCGATCTCCCGGCGAGGAGCAGAGCCTCGTCAGGGATCAATTAGCCC
This sequence comes from Eurypyga helias, assembly GCF_000690775.1. Classification (NCBI taxonomy): domain Eukaryota; kingdom Metazoa; phylum Chordata; class Aves; order Eurypygiformes; family Eurypygidae; genus Eurypyga; species Eurypyga helias. The sequence continues at coordinate 96 of NW_010256707.1, read as the reverse complement.
GGTCATTAGCTGCGCCCCAGAGCCAAGCGTGGGGCTCGGTGGGGACCTGGAAGGGGCACGGGGGAGATGCCAGGCTGGGAGGAGGACGTGGTGCTC
>NW_010256706.1:0-7123 GCF_000690775.1 Eurypyga helias | reverse complement strand
AAGCCACCATATTAGTCAGGCATGAAGAAGACATGCCAAAGGGTTGTTCATAACTAACTTACAGGCTGTGAAGTGTGAAGTGAGACAAGTGACTTTTCAGAAGTCTCAAATATCATATACTGAACATGTCTCTTCTTTGTCTCCTTCACACAAACTACTGTAGCATGATCAGTGGCCTTGACTTATTATCCATGTCAGAGAAGGGCAGACTGACTCTTAACAACAAAGATATACTACAGTACTACATGGTTTTAAGTGAGAGCACTTGCCTTTAGAAGTTAAATATCGATTTCTTTGCTTATCTTAGTGAATTAAACCCAAAAATGCAGCAAATCTCAGTTTATCCATACTTTGTTCCCTTTGTTTAAAGAGAAGTCAGTTCAATATGTTAGGCAAATCAAATATGTTTGAACAAATTTTTAGCTGACGTGCACAATCTATACAGACTATCAAGATTTATTCATACTGTTCCTTGAAATTTCAACAACTTTATAAACTTTCAAATATTACTGGCACCGGTTTACCAAGAATTACAAATTTTTGTTTACCATATGACCTTACATCATAAAAATTTAAGACTACCCTTTATGCTCACCTGCAATAGCCAATTGACTATTCAAGATGAAAATTCATGTTAGGCCCTTTTGAAATGTATGAAAATATTTCACCTTTATGTAATATGCACTTTCAATATCTGAAGCAATCCTACCAGTCTCTTTTCACCATGAAAAGAAAAACTGTGAGAGCAGCAGATTAGGATGAATATACCCCAGATTGGTTGTCCAAAATAATGCCAAGCTGGCTCAATTTAGATCAAATGAGAGGTATAGCCACTTACTGTCATCATGTGATAAGCAGCATTTATAATCCAAAGAGTCTCAGGCAATTTTTTTCCATTGTTCAGTAGCTGATCACTTCAGATATCAAGAATACTATTTCTTAATTATAAATTATTAGAAAGGTAATATGCCAAATTAGAAGGTGCAGAGTGATAGCATACTGAGGTGATATTTCATATTTATGTACATGAGCTAAACTTGTCTTGTCTATGCACAAAGCAGTAACCAGTGTGAACGGTTAGGGTTAGTTCTCAGATCTAAAATTTCAGTCACAAATAAAGACTTAATATATCCCCAATTAATTAAAGGGTCAGAGAGCATGGAGGCCTTTACAATTTGTCTTCATAGACTAATTATCCTGCAGAATACAGCTGTTCAGCATCCAGTGAATCAAAAAAGCAGAAACTTTCAGAGAGGCCATGCATTTGAAGAGTTATTTCATAATTATTCCCTAATTTTTTCTGCCCTTAGGTCTAGATATCTTCCTTGATTTTTTTTTTTTTTTTAAGGATTTTGTCTCTGTTCATGGACTGTGGGAATATCTGAAGACAATAGAATGGTACTGCCATGAGTGCATGAAATATTTTTTTCCATAGTCTTCTGGGTGTTCAAGGACCATGTGGCTTTAGCAGAATCCCCTGCAAATACACATTGCTGCATCACATGGATGTTTGTTAGCAGTTTACAGTTCCAGCAGTTACTTGCATGTTTTAAGTTGCTTCCTCTTTCAAGCACAAATCTTATCAATCTAATCATGACATAAATATTAGTTGTGTTAATCCTCTCCTTATAAAGCACCCTCTGAGTGAGAATTTTTAGGGACTATAATCTTAAACAAGCTTTGTTGCAGATTGCCTGTGGCTTACACAAGCTGGTTGTTTGTGGGTTTGTTTCTTTTAGTTCATTTATTTGTTTTTGTTTGGTGGCAGAAAATTAAATGCAGCATCAGTTCAGGAGGGAGCAAAACCATCACACTGCTCGCAGAAAGTCAGCAGGGGATAAGATGCTGCCTTACGTTTTTGTTTTGGTTTGTGTTATTTCAGTAGTGGCTCTACACTGTTGATAATTTAAACAAGACGTTGACAAATTTGTAGAACATTTCTCAATCCTAGTACTACCCAGAATTTTTCCTCCAATATGTACCTCTTTACTTATTTTCCCCAACATAATTACTTCAAGAATGGTGTTTTCTCTGGAAAAACAGCTTTGTCGAAATTTTTCTATGCTCCAATAGCAAAACCAAAACATCTCTTTCAGAATTTCTTAAAATAAATCAATATATTTCTCTATTAAACTTGAATCTGCACAATGTATACTTGAACTGCCTCAGTGCATTGTGTTATTTTCCCCTAAGACCCGGCTGAGTAACACCCCAAAGCTTGAGCAGATGTAAAATGATCATTTAAGTTTTGGGTTGTTTGCATCAATACACAGATGAATTTTAACTGAAAAACTTACAATTTGGATAATAGAATCACAGTAGAAAATAGAAAATAGGGGCTTGAAAGGCTTTTTACTTTATCCTCACCCCTAAGCAGGATTATACCTAAACTGTTCTTAACTAGATAGATATAGGTAGATACAGATATCTATAAAATATAAATTGAAATCAGCTGGAAATTACAAAGTATGCTGTTGGCGTATTTTGTAAAAAGTACTTTTCAAGTTATCACACTTCTCTGAGCTTTCTGAATTAAGTACTTAGCAGTTTAGGAGTACTTCTTGTGCTGATCTGATCCAAGGGAACTGGGTAGAACATAGTGATCTGCTTGTTTGCCAGCCATTGCCTAAATTTATAGCCCCATTAAAATAGTGCTAAAGGGAGACAAACATTTTCTCAGGTAGACTTGGTGCAGTTAATTGGTGAGCAATTAATTTGCAAAGATTCTACACTAGAAAAAATAACAACTGATTTTCCCTTCCTATTTCACTTCCATACTACATCAGTTTCCTTTCAGGTACTCAGCATTAGTTTATTACCAAGTCATTTTAAGCTAACATTTTATGTTTACTATTTTGTGATCAATGCAGAATATGCCTCCCTCTCTTCCTAATATGTGGGACCTATTTAAAAAAAAAAAAAAGAAAGAAAAAAGAAAAAATACCCATGTCTTTATGACATTCCATATCTTCACTGGTGTGGTGTGGACAATTTTCAAGTTATTAATCCATTTGCTTTATATGTGGAATATCTACAACTGTTCAAATGAAATAATATTTTCAGGAAAAAAAAGAAAGACAATAGAAAATAAAGCAGAGGTTAAATGCATGCAACTAGAAACCTAAGTCATTCTTTAATCCCCTAACTGTCTTCTGCTATAACCAAAATGTCCTTAGTGCTCATGTAAACATAAATTCACAGCATTGGATCAATCTGTATCTTGCAGTCTGCAGAAAGACAGCAGATCAGATTTAGCCACAGTTTTCTCTTCAAAAACAGGATAGCAGTGAGACCTTGGCAACACTATGCAAACATTTAATTCTTTTACCCAAAGGGTGTTAACGTTTTTCTCTCTCAGAACTCTCAGCCATATATTATGTAAAGCTCTCAATAAAGGAAGAGATATTAAGAATAGTATCAACTACTTCAACTACTGCAAAAGATTGCTGTGAAACTGGAAGGTAAGTTGCACATGAAGGGGTTCCTTTTAGTTAGGTATCACGCTACACAGAGAGGTGGATGGACAGGAGCAGTATTCTGTTTGCTTGTAAATAGCAAGGTCTATTTAGAGCCATAACCTAGATCTCTTTTCCTCACATGGATTTGACAGATGTTTTAGTAACCTTTGCAGTGAAAATAATTCTCTTCCTTTCAAGCAGCCCTCAGGTAAAAGGGGTGATTTTTTAGAGCGTTCTGTCATACTAAACATAACGTATTAAGAAGTTGCAAGAATTGGCAGAGATATACTTACTTGAATTGTACTTAAGACAGAACCTTAGAGAATATTGATCTACAGCTTAGTCCAAGCTTAAAAAAAGAAAGCACCCAACACTTTCCCTAAAATCTAGGTAACTATAGGGCCTATCACTCAAAGTCTCTAGAAAAGACAGTCTCCAAACCTGGAACTAGTTTTTCCAACAATTTACCCTTCTGTTTAGGACCTGAAAGTAGCAAAATTTTTCAAGAGAGAGAAATATCTGGCACTTGGTCACATAAGGAAACTGGGTAAGACATAAGAGTTCAGGAAGCTTATTGAAAGTTCCAGAAAAACAATTTAATTGCAATAAACAATTAAACCGTGTTGGGGACAATGTTGCCTGGGAGAGGCGGAGGTTTTGTCCTTGTAGATGCCAATGACAATATATGACTAGGTGTGTTATTTAACTGCCAGAGAAACTGGAAGTGACATCAGATAATGGTTGGTCATTATTCTTTCCACATCCACACAGCCCCTGAAATTCTTATTTAACTGACATGGCATGCCACAGCTAAGATGAAAATATGTTTTTACAGAGTGTAAATAAGCACAGAAATAGAGAAATACAGTGTTTCTTTTGTCAGCAACTGAATCACAAATAAACTTCAACAATAGCCTCTCTGAAAGTTGGCTAATGCCTGAAGAGAAAAGGAGGAACGCAAGACCAAAAATTCCACCCACTGTCTCAATGAACTGATAATTAAAATCATACTTGTTTACCATTCCAAATTGGTTAATGTTTTTGTCTTGCTTACCCCTACAGACTCCCACGTACTCTATTGCAAATACTGCTCATGACACAGCTGACAACTTAATTTAGATGGACTTGGTTCTACTGCCTTTGAAATCAAGATGAAATTTTGCATTGCATTCAGTGAGGGCAGGATTTACTCCTAAATCTGAGCTATGTTTTTAGAAAATGTAATTTACATGTATGGATATATATACTCATGCACAAATGCATAGACACATTTCAATCAGATTTTTCCAATCCAAACACATGAAAATACTGTCTTAAGCTAATACTACAGGAACACTGATATATATTACATTTGGTGCTGCCCAGTGAAAATACCACTGAGGTTGTCCACTGCGGTGATTGAGAAAATATTTCATTGCTCAGAAGAAACTGAAATATATAAAGAGATCCTAAACTTAAATCGTATGGAATGGATTTCCCATTTAAAAAAAAAAAAAACCTGCAATGTCAATGAAGATTCTTGATCCAAAAGTTATTTTCCTAGTGAGCTACCATTTCTCAATTTTACCCTCATACAAGCAGCTCAGGAAAATTGTAAAACTAGAATTCCTGCCACTAGTAAACAAAGGATCAGAAAGCTCATTATATCTCTGCCTCTATTGACCCAAATTTCGGGGACCTTGAGTTGGAATTCGTTCATACATGTATAAAACTAAAATCCTCATCTGTTGTGTGGTAAATGGTCTTCTGAAAAATGGTTTATTTCTTACAAGGTTATAACCTTCCACAGGTCCAAGAAAGGCAAGTCAAGCTGCAAGTTTGACAGTTAGATGGATCTAATTGGAGTGTTATAAAATAACTGAACTGAAAGAAGGATAAGACACTCCAAATTAGTCAGAAAGACTGAAAGGAACTGAAAGGAAAGAAGCATTTAATGAAGTCACAATTGCTTGATATTAAACCATTGAGCACAGAACTGCAGCAAACAGCTAAAAACATTCTTTCATTTTCTGCTTGAATTTAACATCTACCTGTAGTTATAAGGAACACATGATCCTGGAGGGACTAGTAGGTAGCTTGTTGATGTTGAGAGATAGCGCCTTAGTACACTCATAAAAGACAAGCATTAAAAACAAAGTCTTCTGTAACACTCATAGCAAAATAAAACAGAAGTTGAAAGGATTAATCCAGAAAAGCTGTGTTTTGGGTTTTTTTAATTTTTGCCTTAAAATGCTTTTCTGTATCATTTGGAATAGATATTTTTACTTCCATTTCTATATTTTTCTACCACTACGAAAGTAATTTCCTTTCCCTGTTGAAATTCATTTATCAAATCTGTGAATTGGACTCTACTCACAGAAACTCTATTAATGAGTTTTTTCTCATCTTCTGTAAAAGAAGAGTGAAAGATAAGACATGTAATTTCAGGTTTTGAAGGCATAACTATAATGAGTAATGTAATTTTTCATATATATTTTAATAATAAATCTTTTATGTCCCAGAATAGAACAGCTATTGTCACAGAAACCTTTCTGCAGTGAAGTAAATGAGAAATACTACACTATGTTTGATGAGTTTTGGATAAAGCCCTCAGTTAGCTGAACAACCTCATAGCCTGTTTCTAGAAAACCAAGCTATTACATAGAATGAAATCAGTGGTATTTTGCACTGTCACAACTGCAAGCCATAAAATCCACTGAAAATATTGGTTTTATTAATATTATTTTAGAATATGTGAAAAAACTAGATTCCTTGAAAACCATTTTGTTAGTGCTCACATCCTTATAGCATGTCTATTCCTACTGGAAATAAAGCTCACCATTTAACAGAAACTGCTTTTATACATGACGCATCATGTGCACATTACAGATATCTAAGATAATCCTTTCTCCCTCAGGACTGCCACAAGAAGATAAAAGGATACCCTTTTATATAATCATCATATTTTTCCCTGTCTGACATTATGGACAGCAGCATATTGCATGCACAATGCCTTGCTAGAGTGCCACATTAAGAGAACCATTCTTCAAATGACAGGAGATAATGCACCATCACTCTTAAACCATTTAATAATCAGATCCTCTTGCTCTCTGACCTATGCTTTGCTTTTAGTGTCTGTGCTGTTGGTGTCAATGTGACCTTGAAGCTTCAGCCTGTCCCTACTGGAACTGGAGCTTCCATAGGCTGTCACATGCAGCTACAACCAGTCATGTCTGGCTTGCTAGTTTATAGAGTTTTATGGTAGTTACTCATCTCCTAACAGCCACCTAAGGAGAGCTAGCAGGAGTTATGCAGACAAAACAAGTTTCAGGCTCTTAACAATTAAACATTTAGCAAGAAAACTGCCTTCCATTGCTCTAGTAGCCTCAGAATTTCTTACCAAAAAAAAAAAAAAGAGAAAAGAAAAAGGAAAAAAAAGTTATTTCCATGTCCACTGTTTATTCTCCTAATCAAAGTGGCTCTTGGAGGTGAACAGTCCGTTTAATTCCTCCCAGGATGCTGTAATTTGTACACTCGATGCAAATTGTCCACCATGGATGATAAGATGTGTAGGGTTCAGCCAGGGAAGAGTTACCTCTCTTTACTGTCGCTGCTAAGAAGCTGTGTTCCTGGATTTACATGGAGAGAAGTACTGATGAGGCCTTAGCTGGCACTGGGGAATGCCT
>NW_010256705.1:4869-7865 GCF_000690775.1 Eurypyga helias | reverse complement strand
CGGCGGAGCGGCCCCCCCGCAATGGGTAGGGTCAACCGTGACCCCCCCGGAGCCAGGTGGGGAGCACCGGGGTGGTCTCCCAGCCCCGCTGTGGCCCGGGGTGATGGGTTGGGGGTGTCGGCAGCCAAGGGGGCTAGCTGCCCCCTCCCCAGCATCCCTGCACCCTCTGCTTTGCCCCAGCCCCTCCCGGGTGTTTGCTGCCTTCAGGAAGGTCCAGCGTGCCGAGCATCACCGCTCTGTCCAGTCGCATCCTTCCCCGGGGCCTACAGCCGGCCCTGCCCCCGCTGGGGCAGATCCCCCCAACAAAGTGGAACCCCTGATCCTGGGGGGCTCAGTCACACAGGCAGCAAGAAGGCAAGAGCTACCTCCCCAGGCCCGCTGCAGCCTAAGAGGTTTTGCTCACACATCCGCAAGCACACAGCAGTCAGCAATTAGGACCAGCTCTGGCCTTTTTATCCTGGGATTTTGTGCCCATGCAGGATTAAAGGCCTGATTGTAGCTTCCCCACCAGTCCCAAATCCTCTGCTGATTTTCATTCTGGGGGCAAGTCAGTGCACGCCGTGACCTATTGATCCCGATCCCCTACATATGTCAGATCGCCTCTGCTCCAGGGTGGCTTTTCCTGGGAGCCCTTAGAGAGCACAGAGACCTCCGGCCAGCGAGACGCTCCTGCGTAGGTCAGGCTTCACCTGCCCGGGATGCTGGGAGGCTGCGGGTGACAGCGCAAGGCAAGTGTGTATGTCTGGGTGAGGGTTTCCTCCATCCCGGTTTGGTGTGGGTTGTCCTGGCTGCTTTTGAGGGGCGAGAGGCAGGTTCCTCATGGGACTGAGCACATTGGTACGGCGCAGGGAGGCTGCTGGAGGTCTATGGCACTGCGGTGGTCTGACCATGCTCCCTGGCTTTACCAGCTGCTTCTTGGTGGTGAATTATCCATCAGGAACCAGCTCAGCCATGAGGCTAGAACCCCGCGGAGCCTCAACCCTGCTCAGAGCTGGGCTATCACCCTGAAAAATAGCAGTGCTTTGCATTTTCACAGCCTTGTCCAACCAAGCGTCCTCAAGCCTTTGGCGGGCAGAGATGTGTGTAATGATTGCGGGTGCCGAAGCCTCAGCTGGTGGTGCCGTGCCCTGGCAGGGTCCTGCTGGAACTGAGCTTCCCTTGGGGTGAAACCGTGCAATGAGACTCACAGCCCAGCAGCTGCCGGGGCTGATGGGGTGAGGGTGGAGCAGCCTGACAACAACAGCCCCCTTGCACCAGCCCTGAAACAACCTGAACTGGGGCTGCTGGCTTGACCCTACACTGGCTGGTGACAAGTTTCTGGGCTTTATCAGTTACCAGCCATGATGACTCTAGTTTGAACTGTAACTGAGGTTACAGCTTTGTCTTCACGGTGCCCCACTTCAATTTTTGCTTATAAATAGATTCAGTTTGTGAGAATCCCGTCGGTAAGAACTGTTCATCCAATGCCCCTGGTACGGGTTACTCCCTATGGGCTGGCAGTGCCGGAGGCTGGCACATTCCCTGCTACAGCCACGTGTCTCTGCTGGGCTCCTACCCAGGCCAACGAGCAGACCAGGCTTTCCCGATTTCTTTTGGTTGGAAGGATTTGCCCAGTGCTGCAGGTTGTTCAGAGGCTGCCAACCCACCCCGTGCCACAGAGGCAGTGCTGCCCAGCTGGGCAGCTCCCTCACCCCACCCTGCCTGCCCTGGGCAGCGTGCGCTGGCTCTGATCCCAAAACAAGGGGAGGTGAGGAGGGAGAAACCCAACCCGCATACTTTTATTTAACTGTGTGAAGTTCTGCTTGTCTTTATTTGCTCTAGAAACACTCTCTGGTTTCCATGCTTTTGTATCCCCACAATGTCTAGTGGCAGCATGTTCCCAGTCGCTCCTCTTCCAGCTTCCCCCCATGAGCCTTACACATCCCAGAGTCCCCCTCCTTCTGAAACCCTTGGCAAAGGTGAGCAGAGGCTGTGTCTAGGGATGAAATGCCTTTTTCTACCAGAGAGATTTTGCACTGCATCTTCTCCTGCGCCAGCTCCGCAGCCTTAATCCTCCTAATCTCCTCGCATCTCTGACGTGGCTCATTTTTGTGTGCGAATTGCCCTTGAGAGCTGCAAAATTGCAGCTGCTGGGTGAAACGCCGGGCGGTGAGAAACTCCGGCGTAGTGGAAAACTATGTCTTATGTAAACTGCCCAGGTATTTTGCCTTTACGTTGGCTTGGGATCAGAGGCGCTGCACAAAGCCGGGCACCTGTGCTTGGGGAGTGCTGGCAGCTCTCGCATGAGCCCTGGTGCCTGCCCAAAGCGCTGCCCGTGCTGAGGTTTCCTCCCCAGCTGGGGGCTGCCGGAGCCACAGCTCAGGGCAGACACGGGGGGGGTGTTTTTGTGTGTGGTGTTTATTTGGCACATGTGCCTTTTGTGACTTCACTGATGCAGCCAGTCCCACTGCGCTCTGTTTGCCCCAACTCCTGCTGCTGCTGGGCCGTGCGCACCTCGTGTCAGTACCCAGAGCCGATGATTCTGGTTCCTCTGATGTCTCACGAGCATTGCGAATTAGGGGTGTCCTGCCAGCCAGGAGCCAGTGCTGGGGAGAGGGTTTTGGTCCTGTTGTGCCCAGGAAGCTGTCAGGTGGGGCTGGATCCCACTGCAGGGCAGACGGGAGCTTGTGGTGGGGATGCTGAGCCCCAGGGATGCTGCTCACAGGGACTCCAGGAAGGAAGATGTGCTCAGGGCTGGAGCCCACCAGACCCCACACACACTCCCATGACTCCCCTCCAGCCCTTAAACCACCCATCAAGCTCCTCTCCCCGGGGTGAGCACCTCGATGGAGGCAGCAATGTGGCAATATTGACTTAACCTGGGTAAGAAGCTCTTGAGCTGCTGCGGTGGGAGGGGAGCGGGAGAGGAGCACATTTTATGCAACAAGATTGCATTTTCCTGGCAAGCCCTTTGCCGTCATGGCTCCCACACCCTGCTCCCCCCTGCACCATCCCCA
>NW_010256705.1:4354-4765 GCF_000690775.1 Eurypyga helias | reverse complement strand
CCCACCGTGTCCCACCCCATGCAAGCCCATCCTAATCTGGGAAGGCATCGGGGGTTGGTGGGTTAAGACAGCATTGTGGCAGAGGCATCTCCCTCCCCACGCACCCCAAAAGGCACTGCAGCCCCGGCACGTCCTGCGGTGCTGAGGGGTTTCGGGGGCCCATCATGGTAGAGGAGCATGGGGGTGCTCAGGCTTTGGGTGGGGGTGGGGGGGTAAGTGGCGTTTCGCAGTGAAGAATTTTAGGATTTAACTTTGGATGGGGGGATAAGGGCAAAAAAAATGTGGAAATTTCTTCCAAAAGCTGAGACACTCGGTAGAACAGAAACCAATGGTGGATCAGCCAAAACCTCATTTCTCTTCTGGGTGGGACTTTCTGACAGCCCTCGGAGGGGCCATACGGAGCGCTCACTC
>NW_010256705.1:851-4182 GCF_000690775.1 Eurypyga helias | reverse complement strand
TGCGCCGGGCCAAAACCTCCCTCGGCTCCGCTTAAAGCTGGTTTTGCTCTGAAATCAGCAGCCAGCCTGGCTGCTCCAGCCCCATCCCGCAGCCCCTGTGAGCCTTGAGAGCTTTAAACGGGTCTTGTGGGATGTGGTGGCTCAAAGGATCAAGCTCAGGGTTTCATCAAGCTGTGAGAAATAAATAGAATAAAGCAAGTGTATTGCTTCCAAGCAGAGCTGAAGGACCGGAAAGCTCCTGCTCCGGCAGGGAAGTGGCTTTTTCTGCTGCACTTGCACCCAAGTGCCATCAGGGGAGTTAAATATTGAACAAACACTAAGCAAAAGCTAGCGCTAGCAGCCAAGCAAAACAAAGGCTGAGCGAGGCCGGTGCTCTGACTCATTTGGCATGAAAATGCAGCACGGAATAAATTAAATTTTGGCTCTTCCTCATCCTCCCGGTGCGGTATGGAGCAGAGGAGCTGTGTTGTCACCGGCAGCACAGCTGAGCATGCTGGTGTGATGGCTTTGGGGTGCTGGTGTCACCCGTGCTAGGCTGGAGGCACCACATGGTGACCTGCACAGTGTCGAGGAGGGATTGGGGGCACTTGTGCCAAACTGTGGGCGGGGGGGAACAGCCCCTCCTCGGCAGGTCCCTGTCCTGTGTCCCCCAGCCACAGCTTTCAGAAAGGCACCAAACACTGTACAATGGGGCAAGTAGCATCAGGATATTCAGATTGTGATGTGTTCACTACAGCTGCACTTGGTCCTTATTATCCTGAAGGGATGGAGAGGGGTCCTGAGAGGGAACACCAAGTGCCCCCTCTGTCTCCTGTGTGGCATGATGCAGGAGTCCTGGCCTTATGGAAGCTCGGAGGTGAGCCATGCCCCTCTGCAGCCCCGTACCATTGCAATGGTCCCGATGCCTAGAGGGAAGCATCAGCCCTGGCTGAGATCCTGGCTGGGATGTCCCAAGGTAGGGCTCACACTGGCGCAGGCTCCCTAGCCCTCATTGAGAGGGAGAAGGAGGTGAAGCCTTCACGGTAGGCTTTGGCCCATGATGTAAAGGCTGGGAATTTCCGGGGTGTAACGTTTGCATCAGTATAAATATGCAGATGGAGCGCACCCAGGGGCAGCTGCCTCTGATGGGCGAGGGAGATAATGCTCTGCTTCCGCCAGCACGGAAGTTCTTAGAGGAAAGGGCAAGGCAGCACATCCCTCACCGGCACGTCTCTATGATTCACACCATGAGCCCAGATCAAGGGATGCTGTGAGCCTGCAGGACTGTGGGCAAGGGGGGATGCATCCATGGGGCATCCCAGCAGGCTCCTGACAGCTGCAGGGAAGGAGGTGGAAATGATGCTCCAGGGTATCAGGTGCCTTGGCGGAGCTGGACAGCTGGCACTGGGGCAGGATCAGGGTGACCTCACCATCCCCACTGCCCCTGGGTGTTGTCCTGTCCCAGAGTGGGGTAACACTGCCTTTGACAATCCCAACCGGTGAGACTGGGAGAGGCCAGTCCAGCCCCGAGCTGGCTGCAGCACCCCAGCACACCCCCCGCTCCCAGCGGTTTCAGCAAACCCTGCTGCCTGTCCTCTCCCCGCAGCACAAACCGGTCCCGGGGCTCACGCCCGGCACCGGGTTGCAACAGCCCTGGGAGCAGGCGGCTCTCCCCACGCTGGCCTGGGGTACTGGCACCCCTCGGCAGGAAGGGGTGGGGAAGGTTGTGCACCCCAAATGCATCCTGTGGTGCCCCTAGGGAGAAGGGCTGCCTGGCCAGCAGTGCGTTGTAGAGGGCTGGCCTGGGGCAGAGTGTAAATCAGGCAGGGATGAGGCACTGGCAGTGGCAGCTGTTCTTAGTGGGTGGCTGCACCTCCTCAGGGGACCTGTCACAGGGCTGGGAGGTGGCGGGTGAAAAGGATTTTGGCACTAGCACACCCTGCACAGTCACTCGGAAAGGATGCTGAGTGGGATCAGCCTTAATTCACCCCCTTCTCCCAGGCAGGTTCATTAACTCCCAACGAGCAGTGCCTGCAGGCTGTCACCCCAGGCTTGGACACATCCTCCTGGGTGGCTGCCGGGTGCCATAGGGCCCCGCGCCCACCTGTCCAGAGTCTGTACACCAGCCTCATCCCTCCTCTTTATCACATTGTGGGTGGCATGGGCCAGGGCGGCTGCACTGACCCCAGGGACTGAGGTCCCCCAACTTGTCTCCCATGGGTGCTCATGCCCTGCCTGGCGATGCCACCAGCCACCACCAAGTCCCCAGAGATCTGCGTGCCCAGTGCCCCGGGACACCTCAGCTTGGGCAGCACGGCCAGACAGATGGATTGTCACCATCCCTCCCGTCGGTGCTTTCCCCAATTAGTCCCCAGGTGTCCCAGTGGAGCAGGAGGAAGCAGTGGACACAGGACCTGGCCCTGGGGGGGCTGGTGGTTTTCCTGGGCTGTGCAGGAAGGGGACAGACAGATGCATTTCATAATCCCTGGGACTCACCTAATCCACAGGCACCCAGCTTCCCAGGCTGGTCCTGTGGGACTGTGCCTGATGGGGAGAGGGAGAAGTAAAACATGCCTCATGCAGCAGGTTGATGCTCATTTGTGTCTTTTCCATCACCCTGAGATGGGGAGCTGTCTGTCTGTCCCACTGTCTGTCTGTCCCACTGTCTGTCCGTCCCACCCACAGCTGGATACGTACGGGGAAGCACGACAGGGCCAGCTGTGAACTCGCCACTCCGGGATAATTTACATGGACCTGCCTCAAATTCCAACTGCCTGCCAGCACTCGCTCCCACGATTTTCCGAATAGTCTGAGGGACCGTTCAGATGCTCGAGTGTGACCAGATGACCTGAAACAAGGGAAAAAAACCCCAAAAACTGTAAGAATTGTGCCTCAAATGATATAAATAGAGACACTGAAGCCTGTTGGCAGTGGGGGGGGTGAGGGGAGCAGTGCATGTCCCCGCAGCCCAGGGTTAGTGCCGGTCGGTGACACCCGCAATTGGCTTTAAATCGTGGCGGGTTAACCATCGACCATAACCAGTGTTAATGACTGTAACCATCACCAACAGCCGGTGTGAGTGCAAGGCGAGGGGGGACCCCACTGGTAGCAGGGTGAAGGGGTCATCCTGCTAAAATAAATGCTTGGTATACTGAACGGGGGCCGTGCCAGGCAGGGAGAGCTGACGGCTGCACACCAGCGATGGGTGCTGCGGGGGTCCCACGGTGGAGGCACTCACAGTGCCGTGCCCTGAGTGGCTCTGATCCCGGGGGGCCTCGAACCTGCCAGCTGGAATTAGCTGTACCCCAGCATCCCCAGGCAGTGGCACAGCCGCTCCGTGCCTGGCCGGCGC
>NW_010256705.1:385-643 GCF_000690775.1 Eurypyga helias | reverse complement strand
CCCCGGATGATGTCCTACCTCCAGCCCCCTGGCCGGGACCTGGAGCGCTTCGATGGGCTTTCTCTCATTTACTGGTAAGCACGGCAGGATGCTGCTGCGCCGGGAACAGGACATCGCTCGGCATCTCCGGCCGCGTCTTCGGGAGCCGTGTTAGCCCGTGAAGGAAGGATGCATTCAGTGACCCCACAGCTTTTGGAGAGGTTTAATTCAATTAGTTTTGGTGGTCCCTCGCTGGAGGGCAGGGATGGGAGTCCCACA
>NW_010256705.1:0-295 GCF_000690775.1 Eurypyga helias | reverse complement strand
GCAGCCATAGTCTCTGCAAGCAGCTGTGGGTGCTTTAGCTTCTGTTACAGCCCCAGTGCTGAGTTCTCCCATCTGGCAAAACCAGCCTCTTCAAAGGGACTGTGTCCACCCCATGGCAGTGCTCAAGGGGCGGGTGGGTGTAGAGCAGGGACCCCCGTGTGGGTGCAGGGAAGGTGGCAGGCACGGCAGAGGGGACAGGAGGTGAAGGCAGGCGCTGGCGGCTGCAGACGTCTATCTAGGGCAGAGAGAGCCGGCGGGAGTACGGCTGTGGCCGGGGCCAGGGTTCAGAGTGTGC
>NW_010256704.1:0-49182 GCF_000690775.1 Eurypyga helias | reverse complement strand
CAGCCACGGTACAGAGAGTTAACTCTTTCCTGACTGAACCCAGCACAGGTGGGAATATTTTGGTGCCTCTAAAGGCAAAGGACAGGCCATGATTCAGTAGTTTGGGAGCTACAGGCATGTTTCCGATATGTGGCAGGTAGAAAATGTTCTTCTAGGCTACAGAATTGATCTTAAAGTTGCCTTGGGCTTGTGGGGATGAGGGGTTCCCACTGGGCTATATCAGGTACCCATGTGAGCCACCCAATGTGGGTGGGAAGGAGGAGCTGAAGCACACCTTCATCTTTGTGCAAAGCCCTCTTCAGTCTAAAATCAGGCGTGGTGAGCCTGTTCTGAAGTCTCTGACAGTTTGCTTCTCAAGCCAAATGAAGGCCATAAAAATATCTGTTAATTAGCTAGCAAGTACCATGTCATTTCAGGAAGCCAAAGTAAAGTTAACCTTCATTGCAATAATTTTTCAATGATTCGTTCGGTAATGAAAGACCAATGAATATTTCATTGATATATGGTAAGTGCTGCTTAATAAAACTGAAGGTGTAATAGTGGTGAAAATGTGAAGGCACTTAGTCAACCAATTATTGGTGGCTTTATACTAACGTTAAAACACCCTCGCCTCGGAGATGAAGTCAGGGTAATGCAGTTATGACCTGCTGTTCAATGAAGGTGCATTGCTGCTGCAACCTGGCCTTTATCTTGCAATGTCTGTTGCCACAGACATTGTTGTTCCAGCTCCTTTCTCCTGGCCATGCCTACAGATACAGGTCAAACAAAGGAGAAAGACTTTACATTTCTTTCCTTCCTCACCTGAGTGGGCTGAATTCTAGGTGAAAATTATTATTGTTAATGGTCTCTTCTGGTGGTTCATAAGAAGACATAACTATTAGACACTCCAAGGAAACAAAGTAATAAAACTGTAGGAGGGGTTGAAGTTTAGCACACAAAGAAATTAAGTTTTCAAACAGACTTTGTTCTGAATCAGGGCTAAACCAAAAATTTCAACATTTTGCTTAAAGGAAAATATTATCTTAGATAATTCAAAATATTTTGGGGTATATATATATACGTACACACACCAAATACACAAAATTATTTTAAATTTTTGTGCGTATAGATATTTGATTATAGATTGTAACACAAACTGAAGTGATGAAATACAAAATCCCTTTAAATAAAAACTGAAAAGATATTTTAATATTGGAAAAGCATCTACTAAGTTAAGTTATTCAATATGTGCCAGTTTTTCAAGGCACTTAAATGTCAGTGAAATATTATAATAAAAATGCAGTAAGTTTTACGTAACGTTTTAGTGCCAAAGTAGACCACTGGCGGCACGTTACACCTCTTTTGTTTCTCAAGAAGGGGCTTATACCTAAAGATTTCATGGACTGGAAGTTATCCTTTTATTCTTGTCCTATAATAGACCCCTATGAAATGTGTGTTCTGCAGGTGATTGCACCTTCCTCACTATTTAAAGGAGCTGATTAGGTGCCCAGGATTTAGAGTCACTGAGTTTTGACTGGAGGAGAAATATCTTGTCTGGCCACAGGGTAGGCAGCATAAAGCCAGCATCACTTCTAACAGCACCAGCTGATCGGTCTCTTCCCACTAACTTTGGAGATAAGGAAGTAAGGTCTGAAAGTGCACATCTGTCTTTTATTCAGAGGAGGAAGCACTTGGCGTGTAAGACTAACGGAGTACATCGAGGCTTGGTTATAACGGTGTTATTATGACACCTTTGACCCAACACATACAGACCATAGCCCACACTCAGGTCTTCTGTCCCCTCTGACTGGAGTCTCAGAACAAAAGCTCTCCAGCTGGCTCAGGGTTGCCATATATCTCCTGGTGCTGCCACTGGCAGCATGCGCTCTGCCCTCCCCAGGGCTACTCCATCCGTAGTTTCCTCTTACTTCCCTGCAAATGTGTACCAGATGGGAAGAGAAGTCACACACCACAGAGCAGAGACCAAACACCATCAGGGTATGACACCACTGGAGACAGATTGGCAGCCTGGTTCAGAATGGGGAGGCAGCAGAGTATTCTTAAATCTTTTTGGAAGAAAGCAAAACTTACCCATTGCCATGAAGTGTAGTCTGCTTGGAATCTCAAACCATCGAAAATCTCAGCTTGGCTTACTGGAATTTCTGGCTACTTTTGTTTGAAAGGGTTTTGAACCTCTGTGAAGTTGGCCTGAATTCCAGGCTGGCAATGAAACAAATTTTCCCTGGTTTCATTACAGAAATGTTTCCCACCTCTAGCGACAGAGAGCACAAAATAGAGAGATTTAATAGACTCACCACAGTAATAATGGCTGTGCACAACAGGGTAAATCCAATGAACAATGTGCTTTATTTGGCAGAAGTGCGTCAGCTGGTTGTAAGTGGCTCTAACAAAATACTCCTGGTCTCCTCAGATACTTATGATTTTTAACTGCTCCCAGGCCTAATCTAGTATAGTTCGGCTCTTCTGTGCATTAAAGACACTGTGGCATGTCAAGTAACCAGGATGTTTTGAGACTTAAAATAAAATGTTTGTGCCGTAGGATATGCTTAAACTGTGTAAGCTGTGTAAAAAGCTACTAGCTGCCGAATTAACGTGGTCTCTAGCTCTGGAAGAAGAATGTATCCCAGGAGTCTGTTGCTGAGCACAGGTAATAGCAGGGCGCTGCTGGAAAACGAGCAGGAAGAGCTGTTGCTGTAAATGCCTTTCAGCCCCAGGCTGTGCCGTGGTGGCAGTGGGTCCTACAGCCCGGCATCACCGCAGCCTGTGCCCAGGCTGTGTGTTCAGGACCACTGACCCTGGCTTGTGAAGCCAAGAGGAGGAGCCTTTCTGTCCTGGGGTTTGGATGAGGCCTGTGAGGAGTCTGAGCGAGCTGATGCTGTTGAGCAGCATGAGGCGTCAGTGCCTGCCTCTCATCAGGGGTTGCGACATCCCCACCCAGAGAGTTTTGGTGTCGCCTTCACGCAGAGAGCGCCGGCAGCATCTCGGCCCTGCGTTTCGAATGCATTTCTTTAAGTAAGTGCTTCCAACTGGTGTGCAAGAGAAGGGATTTTTGGAACCCTTAATCTTGTTCACTGAAACAAATTTTTGGAGAGAATAGCTGCACGTGAGCGTTCAGCGCTGCACAGCTCCGACTATGGGCTTGCTGTGCTGACCTCCGCGCTGCCTGCAGCAGCAGGTGATTCCTAATTGCTGGTGGAAGAATTAAAGAAAAATCTGTATTAGAACATCAGTGCTGCACTAAGTAGGTAACTTAAAGCACTGCTCTGTACAAAACTGTGTGGATGAACTGTAGGCAATTAGAAACAAATCTCCATAGCCAGTCTTAAAGAATCCTGTAGAGATATTCATAATCCTACAGTACCCTCAGCTCCTAATACTGCTCTGCAGGGTGCTTTGAGGACTTGCACTTTGCTTATTGTGGTGACTGTATTTGGAGCAAACTGTCGTTGTGGTTTCCACGAAATGCTTTGATAATAAGCCAATATTGCACATTGAGTGTTTTCTAACTGCCATTGCAGCTTCTGCCAGCAGGTAGAAAAATCATTACAGCTATGAGACACTTCTTTCTCTGAAAGATTGCTCTATTTTTATGATAGATTTTTTTTTTAATAACAGGTTCATTTGTAGGGAGAATTAAATCCCTTTTTATTTTCAGTCATTCCTAGTTTATAAGCTCTCCTTTCTTATACCGCCAGGAGATACTACTGCACGTTCTCCCACGGCTGGGGTGCAGAGTTAATTTTTCAAGTGCATTTAGGATGGTAATGAAGTGGCGTGTGTGAGGGGCACTTACTCTCCCTTTACCTCTTGCAGGAGCACAGAAACGCCATCGCCCATGTCCCTGAGCCCGTCCCCTGTCAGCTCTGCCGGAAGCAGCACGGGCACCGCCAGCTCCTCCTTGGCAGGGACCATCACCATCCCTCAGCGCATCCACCACATGGCTGCCAGCCACGTCAACATCACCAACAACGTCCTTCGGAGCTACGAGCACTGGGACATGGCTGACAAGCTGACTAAGGAGAACAAAGGTGCCCTGCTCAGCTTCTTCCTTGTCCCCTTTGCCTCATGAGCTTTAGTTTTCTTTCTGTTCTTGTAGGCATTGTTGGAAATTGGAGCCAGAACCACCGCATCTAAGAGCACAACTGTGACAGCTTGAGCAAACAGACCAAATCTGCTTGCTGGTCACTGCAGCCAACGCGTATCTTCTCTTGTCAAGCACAGAGGGAGGATGTGTAACACGCTGAACATGGGGTTATCAGAGCAGCTGGCAAATAATTTAGTGCACATGAGCCCCAAGTGATGAGAGCTTTTGAGTCTGCAAATTCGTTCACAGTTTCAGCTTCTCACGGAGCACGGAGGTTATTTTCTCTGTCAACCAGTTTAAGACTACTGAAATGCTAGTTAGGATAATAAGCAAACATTAGATTTTATGTTATGTGGGGAGTCCGATTAGGAGATGTCCACTGAAAGCCGTGACCTTGGCTCTCTTATGGTTGGATTGCAAATCTGTTTGTTTATTCCTAACAACAAAATCTAAGTCTTTGTCACAGTCGTTTCAAAGGAGCTTTGGCAAGCAGTTTGTGACTGGCTTACACTGAGCATAGTGGAGTGGCTGAGATGTAACTAAAGGACAAATTTGGCCTATTGTTGGCCAGCTGTGAACTTCCCCATGATAATGTAATTATTCAGATTGCAGCTTTGGGCTTACACAAATCATTGACAAAGCTTTCTTTGACATGAGAGGTGCAGAGCCTAACTGGGAAATATTCTCATCGTGAATTGGCTCATTCTCTTAAATTATACTGAGATTTCAGATGGCTGACTTTTTCTGACAAATGTGCTCACTGTATGCAGTTTGATCTTACTCCCATTCATGTCAGTGGCAAATTTCCACTGATTTAGAGAAACTAAGCTTGAGATTTATAGAGTTTTATGTCTGAATGGTGGGTCATAATGATCTATCCCTGGATGAGGAACAATAATAGGAGTTCTGTCCAGTCCTCCCCACTGCTTCTGGTCTTTGTTTGCACTGGTTAATTTAGTAACAGTGCAGTCATTTCAGATTTTTTCCGTAGCTGCATCCATTTTCACAAAATGTGAAAGTGATTCCCCATCAAATGTGCTGCAGAATGTTATAGTGGGAATGCAGAAGGATTCTGATAGGAGAAAGAGATGGCGATAATCTTGTAATTAGCCCTGTGTGTTGTGGAGTTGTTAAATGTTCTACTTGGTATTGAATCAAAATAGCTCAGGCATTCAGCCAGCAGACAGAAAATGTACCCAGCCACTGCTGTTATCAGTCCTAGAGCTGGATGAGAAAAAACCTGCTGACTCTCTTTCTGAATTTTCCCCCCTACAGGCTTCTTTGTTCTCTTTTTGATTTATGATCAAATAAACCCAATTCTGCAAAGCCATATAGGAATAATCTTTATTCAGATGAGCAGTCCCTTTGACTTTAGTAGGACTGGGTGCATGAATAAGGGTTTTTCACATGAGCAAGACATCTAGGGTTGTGCCCTGTTCTTGCATATCTTGTTTCACAAACTGCAGCTGTGTCACAGGGAATGGAAAGTTCGTGTTACTTCAAATTTCATTTAAGTATGGTAAACCACTGAAGAGAGATGCAAGTTTCGTACAGGGTATAGTCTGTCTGTCTTTACGTCTTATATGGAAAGATACCTCATTCCTAATTAAATACTTGATTTAAACTTGCATGCTTAAAAGCAAACTGCAATTTGAAAAATTCATGGTGTAACAAACAACTGCTGTGGTATGCTGCGGGTCTTCATCATATCACATGGTGGGTTCCATCTGCAGAAGAACATTAACGACATTTTGACATGAGAAATGTTACAGTGTCTCATGAAACCTAACTGTAATTATTTCAGTAGATGTCATCTGCACCTCTCAAATAATTCAAACCATCTATAAATTGCTTCCTGGGATCCTTTTCTCCATAGCTGTCCTTCATCCACCTTTGCCAGCTCGACAGGCTGTTGCAGTGCCCAAGCCTTGGTGCGCTGTCGTGGGGACTGTAAGTTCAAAACTGCCCCGTGACAGCAAGCAGGATAGGTGCAAAACCCAGGTTCTGCCTTGAGGCCCAGTTAAAGGACAGGTCTCTTGGCTTCTCTCTGGGGGTTTGAGCTGTCAGTTCACCGTAAAAACTGAGATTTCTCCTCCCCCTTGAAATAAGAATGGTCTAAAAAAAACCTCAAAGCAAACCCACAAAGAAAGCCATGTTTAAGATAAAAAGTAATTTTCTTTAAAAAAAGGTTTAAAACAAACAAACAAAAAGCCAGATTGTGTCACCTTTTTTTTTTTTTTTTGTGGCCAGCTCTCATTGTTTCTGTTGTCTTCTGAATCACAGGGGGTGTCTTGCCCAAGAACATGTCCCTGATGAGCTAATAGAGATGGGTACAAAAATGTGGCCCCATCATTGTAATGTTTAATAGCCTTTACATCTACGTCTTACTGCTGTCACAGATGTTTCTTAGGCCATGCCCATGCAGACAGAAGAGATTTCTTCCACATTGTAGGAGCTGTGCAGCCTCCCCTTGTCCAGGGCTATCAGCTTGGGTTTTGTGCTCCTCTAAGTATGCCTGCGTGCTCCCAGTTTGGACTTGACTCATGTCCAGCTGGCTCAGAGCAGGAGACAGAAGCCCTTCTTGTCCGGCTGACAAAAGATGTGCCATTGAAATCCAAAAGCATAGCAAGAGGGAGAACAGCAGCATTGTGACCCGCCAAGCTGATGGCTTGAAAAGGAAAGCGGGAACATGCTGCCACGTACCTCTGGTTGAATTTCCCCTGGTCAGTGGAGTTTAGAGTGTGTGAGAGCATAGATGGAGTTTGTCATAAACTGCATCTGTAGCAGGCCAGGCTAACCTGCAGACTTGCATGGGCTGGTTTGTGTCGGATCACCTAGGGTTGTTCACCATTTATAACATCAAACTCCAGCTGACTTCACAAAATGAGTAATTTTTCAAGTTTCCAAAGACAGTAGCACTTTTACCTACAGTAGAAAACGATCAGCTCCGTAGTGGCAAAGGCCTGTTCTTTCACGTACAAATTAAGGAGTGGCTTCAGTGCTTGAAGCTTTCTCAAGAAACGTTAAACTGAAATTAGGCTTTAAGGTGAATTCTCAGTGTTTAAAGCAATTATTATTTATTTGAGCCTCGAATGAGATCTCCAGAATGCAAGCAAGACAGTGCATTATTTCGCTTCTAAATGTATTGATTTTTCTCTGAAGGAGGGGAATACAAGGCAGAAGAAGGAAGATTAACTGCTGGCCGCAGCATCTTCGCACAACTGGCAATAGCCCTGAGCTTTCGTTATGCTTGCCTCCAGCCAAATCACTTTGTGCTGTGATACTGCTGCAGCTCCCAGGCTGGCCAGGGTCAGGCTGTCGATAGAAGACACAGAAGCCCTCAAAGCAGCACTTACTTGCTGAAGAAAGTACTGATAATGATTTTGTAGCTGGCATCTGCTCTCCCGAACTGCAGCCAATACAGTGTTAGCTGGCTGAGCGCTGCACGCCGGATTTTGGATAGGGTGAGAATGTCAGGGCTCAGCCACCAGTTACCGTGATTGCTGGTGGTTATCCAAGCTCTGAGGGGCTTCTAGGGGACAGCAAGCTCCCACTCACCTAAATATAGACTGAGTGTTGTGTATGTGGGAATACCCGCATCCCAGTGAGCAAAGAGACAAGCTGTGGGAGAATAGAGGACACAATCCATTTCTCCATTAAAAGCAATTAGGAAAGGTCTGTTGGCCCTAACAGGATTAATCTTTCACCCAGACAGCATCTAACACCTGGCATAAAGTAAACTGGTGTGTTGCTTCCCAACCATGGTGCCCTGTTTAGTGACACCTTGTTGACCCATCCCAACACCAGATCCCAGTGGCCTTACCCATCTTTTCTTTCCCCTTAGAGGTTCCTGTCTCCTAGGTGCTATTTTCCTGCCTTGCTTCCTCTCTCCTCTTCCTTCTTCCCTCCCATCCCACACGCATCCTCCGGGGCCTGCAGCTGCAGCAAGATGAGCATAGGGCCAAAACTGCTGCAATGCAGTAACAGAAATTGGAGGGTGGTAAAAAGAGCAAGCAAGGTCTTCTGCAAGATCCAGACTAGCTCTTTATGCCCAGGAGAGGGTACAGCACGGAAAAGGAAATGCCACAGTTCACTGCAGCTGTTTAAATAATGCAGTAAGCAAACCTAGGCTCAAAAAACTGAAAAGTGCAGATCTTGAGAGCTAAAGGAAGACTCATACCCTGTTGTGTTGGCTTCCAGCATAGATGATCTAATTTAGTCTGTCTAAATACATTGTTGCCTTCGTTTAAATTCTTTCCTACTGACCACGTGCTCATGCGCACAAGGTCTTGAAACGTTGTACTGCTGCTTCTGAGTGGGAAACCATGGTAATACGTGTATTTCTGTGCCATTGCCTGAAACAATGACTTTGGTTTCTTGTGTATTGCAGAATTCTTTGTAGACCTGGACTCGGTGATGGGACCCTTAACACAACACAACAGTATGACCAATCTGGTTCGTTACGTTCGCCAAGGACTCCACTGGCTCCGCATTGAGGCTCATTTGTTGTAGTGACTGCTGCCCTGTTCATAACATCCCCATTCTTCTACCTCTACCAGCGCAGAGACGATCACTGGTGGAACTCCACTCATTTCTGGAAGTTTATTCATGTAACTTCATTTTTATTGCCTTTTTTAATATCCTATCTATTGGAAGTAGAAGTCATCATAAATGAAACTTATGACTCAAGAGCAGTATGTGTTTTACCACCTAATCATTTTCAACAATTTTCTATGCCTTGTGTCTCCTGGATCCTGCCATCCTTATGTGCTTTATGGAACAGTACATTCCCTGCAGTATTAAGTCCATGCTGCCTTCAAGTGAAAACAAAAAGCACTTTGAGAAGATACGGATTCCTGAGAAATAGTACAAAGCGTCTTAAATACTTGAGGGTATATATGAGAAGTCCCTTCTGAAATAAATTAGTAGAAGTTACAGCTATTCATTCAAAATTGTCTTCTGAAACTGAACCAAGCTTCTCGACGCTTAATTCTGGCATCATTACCTGACACAGTACATTCTTAAAATTTCATGCTTCCTATAGGCTTAATCTCTAAAAGAGAACATTGAATATGTTACAGGTACATAATGTAAGATCACCAAAGGTGTTAAGAGGTAAAAGGTTGAAGGAATGCCTCATTAAAGAATGATGACACACTATGCAATGAGGTTTTGATATTCCATTCTTCCTGTTTATTGTTGGCTTAATAATTTCAGTAGGCGGCAGAATTTATTGCAGTTTTTAGGCAATTTTAAAATATTAGCTTTCATAGTCTTATCTACCATTCCCATACTAAATCTGTGAATTTTCTTTCAGTTTTGCTCTTTAGTCTCAAACAAGTACTTATCCAAGATCTTTCTTCATGGAACAATCTCTCCTTGCATAGTAACTCACTGAAAGCAGATTTTAACAGGACCGCTACAATTTAAGCATTGATATTGTATGTAAAAGTCCATTAATAAGTGTATGCAGATTCTTCATGAAACCTTCTAGAAGTTTAACAAACCAGCTACTGTTGAAACATAATTCCATGTGGCATCAATTTTCATCTGTTTTGTTCATTTCAGAGCATTAGAAACAAACAGTATTATCTTGCTATCTTGAAAACAATGTCAAATTAAATAAAATAGCCAGATTTACCCAAAAGCAATATAACATTTGTTTAATAATGGCCATGAATACTTCAGTCAGATTACCTATTTTCCAAGCTCTGCATCTGTTTACCTATGCTGTCATGTTTTGGACCATTCCTCTAATGCGTGAATAATAATGAGACAATTCACACAGAATTTCAAAGCAATTGTGAATAAATTACACCATTTCACATTTGCTCTTTCCTCTTCTTGTTCTCCCCTGTTATAAACTGCACTGCTTTTCTGGTGCCACTGCAAGAAGTGCTGGTGCATGAAACAAAACAGAATGAATTTATATCAATAATTCACAAGACTTTAAATGATCTCATCTCATTCTTGATATAACACCTGCATACGTTACTGAACTGTAAATTCCATTTCTATAAGCAGAAAATGCTCATAGCAATGTAAATATTATTGTCTCATCTCATTGAAATAATACCGTATGTGTATTAAATGCCACCCAGATATTAGTTAATTGCAATTATCTTCTGCTATATAATCCTGTATATCCTTTAATCTGGTGAGTTATTGGATTCTAATCACTGGGTTGTGACCAGATAAATAGGACAAATTTGCATTTAAAAGGTTCAGACTGTTACGATTTTTAGAGCAGGCCTTGGATATTTGCAATAAGAGCAGTTTAAGGCCTCTGCCCAATGCACATTTAAGATAAACATTACTGTAGCTGTTGTATATTAGTTCCCTGTAGTACTGCCTTTTCTTAAAAATCAGTAATTCCTAATATATTTTGTTCCACAAGACTGTATTGTAAATGTAGCCACGGTGCATCATTAAAGAAATCATCCAGTTTAGGTTTGTCTGCAAAGGACATTTGCAGAACATGCACATCCTGTATTATCTGCCCATCCCTGTTCCTGGCGTGGTCGATACATCCTCTCTGTTCTCTGAGGGTTTCGGTAACGTGGCTGAAGCGTGAATCTGACAGTGTTTGTCACACGGATTCTGGCCCCAGTATCTAATGAATAAAACCAGAACAGTGAGAACTATTCAGAAGCGTAGACAAAAGGTGGTTGTTGGGGTTCCTTTAAGAAAAAGAAAACAAAACACTTGAAATAATTTATTTCCATTTTTTTAACAGGGTAAGTACTTGAGATGTCGTGTTGGGGTGGTTTTGTCATAAGCCAAAGTTTTCCATTCTTTTAGCAAGATCTCACTAATGAGATTCAGTAACTATTTAGTCTAATTAAGTGCACTGTCGTCACTTGTTCCTTTAATGTAGACTGAAATCGTAGACTTCCCTGTGTTCATGAAGGATAAGTATGTCTTGAAACACAATCCTCATGCACAAGACTCTTCAAAGAGTTAGCTGCAGTCACTGGCTGAAGACAATGTATTATCTTTCCCCTGTTGTTTGCAGTAAACAGGCTCCTATGTCTAAATTTACCCCGTGTTCACAATCTTTTGCTTAAACAGCTTAAGGAATTAGCCCACCTGATTTTGTATCCTGTGACTTAGTTGGAAATGCATGCTGAATCAATGGCATGATTATAATAAGTCCAGCAGTCAAGTCTAGGATCACAAGCCAACTTACTATTTAGCAGTCTTGTTTCAAAAGCGGCTTAGAAACAAATTAAATATGGAGAGTGAATTACCGTCTTATCCCTGGGGATGATGCTTCTTTTGGGTTAGTTATTAAGGATTATTGCACTTTTACAGGCACTATATTCATCTCATTTCAAATGCCAACATGTCATCTTTGTGGAATCATTTTACCCCTTAGAATATTACTTCCAGCAGAGTTAATCAAATGAGATTGTTTGTTTGCTTCAGTCCACGGGGAAGCAGCATGTGTTTGCTTGGGCATTTGCTGTGTCTGCTCTTAACACTGCCCACTTCAGGCATCCAAAGTCATGAACCAAGCACCAAACATTACAAGAATAGCTTCAAATCATGAGTGTTTTGGGGTTTTTTTTAATAAACTTTTTTGGTTCTTGTATTCACCTCTGGATACTGAGCTTTGAGGCTGATTTCATGACACATTTTGCAGCATTTTTCAAGCATGCTGAGGGCCAGAAATGACACATTTGTTTTTAATAGTGATAAACTGGGACAGTGATGTAATCTCTTGTTTTCTCTAGCTGGGATTTAAGAAGGACACCAAGCTTCCTAAAGAATTGCCAGAGCTGACAAGACTGTCATTTGTGTCCCATGCTTCAGGAGGTTTGGAGCAGTATCAGTAGTTTAGCAGTAAAGGGAGCGTGCAAGTAAAGGGCTGAGCATTTGGGAGCTCCATCAGTGTGAGATCCAAGGGCAGCAAGTCCTAAGTGCATTTACATAGCACTTAACCTCCCTGTCAAGAGCTGCAGCAGGTCTTCAGTGAAGTATTTGACAGTGTGCAGGCAGAATATCCTGCTCTGAGTGCAGTGTCTCTAGCCATGTGATGTGAGTTGGGTCTTCGAGAGCAGGGACTGAAGGGAAAGCCTGGGATGACATCTCTCGTATGGGCCACGTGCCCCTAGACCATGTCCCGTTGGTCACTGGGCTCAGCTATGCTCCTTTGGCTCCTTTCAAAGCACAAATCGCTCTGCCCACACTTGGCAAATTAACAGTGTGAATGGTCCACGCTGAATTTGGATAGCTGGGTTTGACCCAGGATTTGTGCTTTTTATTTCATTTCATTTCGTCTTAGCTATTTTTTAGTCATTTTTGTTTAGCTTACAGCCTTTTTGGTGATAGTGTTGGCGGCAACTTTCACAGCTTGCTTCTTAAAGCTTAATTTCACTTTGTCTTACATGGCCTTTGGACTTTTAGTCATTTAAGTAGTCTCTGTGTGAATACATTGTCTCATTTATAAATGACCTCCTTTAAAAGATAGGGACAGGTCTGTTGATACCTGTGTGGGTGTTTCTTAAGAATAAATATTGAGATCTTCATTCCTCCTAACGAAACAGAATCTGAGAAATTGAATCTGGACCTTCGTGCATTTTTATTTTCACAGATTTTATGATGTTCTTCCATTATAAGAGCTCAGATTCACTGACAAGTTCTTAGGTACTTTGGAAGAAATGTTTTCACTGTATTTTTATCATTATTTAATGCTATCTAAACCTAATGATTAGGTTTGTGAGCGAAGCTTAAAAGATAGCAAAAATGGGGATGGTAAGGGTTCTGACTTAGGTACTAATATAATTCTTTGCTTTGAGTTCAGGAGAAACTCCACTACACACAGTATTGAGCCAAACACTTGCGTGTGTGTGTGTAATGTATGGCTGGATCTGGACATGGATTTGCAACAGAAAGTCCTTGCTCATTACTTCACAGCACAGGAAAAAAGATGTGATACCTGTAAAGAGAAAACACTCTTACCACTGCTGCGTGGCAGCAGAATTATTAAAATGTTCCTCTGTCGTTTGTGTATAGTCCTGTTTCCATCTGCTGTCTCCTTGCAGGCAGTGAAGGTGTGACAGCAAGTAGCAATGACTCTGTTGTCTGGGCCCTGCCATCCCTGAAGGCAGTGTCAAAACTGAGCGTGCTCTCAACGCACTTTTTCAGAAGGTCAACTCGTTTGCAATAGACCAGTGTCATGAAAGTTTAAGAAAGGCACAATATTTCACAAGTCACCAAAGCAAATGAATCAGTCCTTTTGAACCAAGTGTGGGAATGTCCTGACCGTGGGCAGGCCACAGGCCGAGGTGTCGTTGCCAAGGGCCTTTGCCTCTTGCAGCATCGCCCGCACCGTAGCGGAGCGCACTGGGAGTGAGGCAGAGGGGATGAAGATGAGAAACCATCCGCTGTCCTTATGACATCTTCCAGCTCTACTTTATGTGCTGCTTTATAAATACCAACAAAACGAGTCTTGTTCATGTTGGGAGGGCTCAATTCCTCTATTTTTGATAATCCTCCTGCATTTCCATGCTCTAACCATTTTCATGCCTTTCTGATGGACTCAGTAGCTTTATTTGAGCTGTTCTGTTGCTAAGATGCTTTGTCTGTTTCCTTTGTCTTCCAAGATCAGTGATTCTGATCATCTCATGCCAGTTTAAACCCATGATGGTAGCTGTTCAAGCCTGAAGAGACTGAGTTCAGATCTTGTGTCCAGCCAGGGGTAGCCCACAGCCCTACACATAGAAATGAGAGCAAATTCAGGTGCAGATGAGTTACTGCATAAAACTGGTGTCAGATGAGAATCCAACCTGGCCATTCAAGAGGAATGCTGTGAAGATGAGCTGTGCCCTGAACCACGGGGTGTGTAGTAACATCTCAGGCAGCTCATTGACACTGTAATCATAGAATAGAATCACGGAATGGTTTAGGTTGGAAGAGACCTTACAGACCATCTAGTTCCAACCCCCCTGCCAGGGGCAGGGACCCCTTCCACTAGACCAGGTTGCTCCAAGCCTCATCCAGCCTGGCCTTGGACACTTCCAGGGATGGGGCGTCCACAGCTTCTCTGGGCAACCTGTCCCAGTGCCTCCCCACCCTCTCCAGGAAGAATTTCTTCCTGATATCTAATCTCAACCTCCCCACTTCCAATTTAAACCCGTTTCCCCTTGTCCTGTCACTACAGGCCCTTGTAAAAAGGCCCCCCCCAGCTTCCTTGTAGCCCCTTCAGGTACTGGAAGGTGCTATAAGGTCTCCCGGGAGCCTTCTCTTCTCCAGGCTGAACAAGCCCAACTCTCTCAGCCTCATATTTGGCAACGGTAAAGATGCAAAGAGTGATTTAAAGAAACTGGGGCAACTTTCTGTGGCCTGGCATTATGAATTTAACCTGTGTGTGTTTCCTGGGAAAGAGGATTTATTACTGTTGATATGTTCTGCAAAATAACACCTATGCCATACTATCCTACAAAATCCACAGATGGCACTATCCCATCCAATTACTTAATCCCCCTCAGGGTGCCACCACACGTCACAAAGAGCTAGTGCTTGTCACTGCCCTCAAGTCACCACAGAAACATTGTCCCCTTACAGCTGCAGCAAGGACCAAGTGCAGGGACCCAGCGGCCAGCCCAAGGAGCGATGCGCGTACTCGGCGCTTTGGAGGGAGGCTTTCCTTTGGAGGAAAGATCTGACCTTGCCTACCAGAGGCAGAGCTCCCTGAGCCCTTGGCCTGCTCGGGGTGTTGGACCGCTACAGGTCTGCGCGGTGTGAATCCCCACATAGCCCTGGCCACGGTCTTGGTGTGCAGGAGACATGGTGGGGACCGAGGCCGTGCCCTCCAGGACCGAGTGACCCCCGCCCTGTGCCTGGGTGCTGCAGAGCTGTGGTTCTGCATTGCTTTTGGGTCTTGGTCCGCTGCGGCTGCAGGTGGGACTTGGATCTGAGCACACGCTTTTACTCGCGCTGCGTCTGGAAGCGCCAGACGAGTTGACAGCAGTGGCGCGTGCCGTGGCATCACAACAGTAAGGCAGTATTGCAGTATTGCCCTGTAAATTGTAGTGTCCACAGGACCGCTCACGCTTACGGGACGCTCGCGGAGTCCTGCCAATGCCAGGGGTTAAAGCCATGTGAGTGGGTGATGCAGCTGTTGGAGGCTTGTGTTCTTTGATTTTAACGGAGTTCCCCGCTATGCAAGTTCTGTAAGCTCTCTGCGCTGGTTGGAAGTTCACTCACGGTTGCGTGGGTGTTGGCCTGTTGTAATTCCATTGAAAAATTCATCAAGTAGGGCAAGCCCTAATTTCTACTCAGTTGGGGTTTATTTCTGAATTAGCAGGGAAGTCAGAAGTGCATTTGATTGTTTTAATGGACAGCAGTAACTACAATGGACCAAACTCTGAGCTAAGCAAATGCAGAGTAACTTGGCTCAGCTTGTGGAAGTCATGGGACCAAACTCTGCTGTCATATGGCAATCATGCAAGTCTCATGGGGCTTGCTGAGCACTGGTTATCAAGGGAGAAGCTAGTTAACAAAAAGGACATAGCATTAGTGGAGCTAAGCTTATTGGGCCAGAAATGCAGTTGCATTAACCCAGTTGATTCAATGGAATTACGCCCATTTTTGTTCCGGCTGAGTGCTCACCCCACTGAAATTAGTTCAAAGTCTCTGGACTAGTGCTGAAATAACTGGAAGCAGACTTGCTCTTCAACCAGACCATATGTTGACTCAGCCCATGCTCAGGGAAATGACCATTGACTCTGGTGACAAGTAACGTGGAGTTACAGACATGAAGCAGCTTTGACCCACTGGCAGGAGGCATTTACCCTTGAATTAATGAATGAACAGAATAGTGGATAGCAACACAGGCTTTATTTATGAGAGGGGTAGAGCACAAGTTCCTCAACTGGTGTAAACTGGTACAGAAGCGCTGATTTTGGTGGAGTTAATCCAATATGCACACACTGAGGAGCAAACCCTTTAACCCCAGACTAATTTTTGCCAATATATCTCTATGCAGATAAACTCCCAAAGCTTTTATAATCATGCCTTTCTTACTGATCATGCCAATGAAATGATTAATATACCATAATCCTCACCTGTAAGGAAATACTGTACTTTGCAAAGCTATGCAGTATAGAGCACACTGTAAAGCTGCTTTAGACCACACAGTCTGGAAAAACGTTATCAGAAACTAGACTAACAGAGCAGCTCTTTATCTGATGTCGATTACACTTTCACTCTGCAATTCACCACTGAGATTTTTACATATGGAGTGAATGATGGTTGTATGTTTCTGATGACTGTGGGCCAAAGCTTCAGCTGATGTGCCTCTAAGTAGCTCCGCAGTCATTAGTGTTGATTTATACCAGCTGAACAACTAGTCCTCTCCCTTTCCATCCTGTGCTGTATGTCCTAGTGCAGCTTTATAAATACATACTGGAGCCGAGTATAAATTGAACTATTCTGATTCAGCACCAGATAATCCCTGCTAAAAGAACTGGAGGGTAATTTGTGCCTGCCATCCAGGCTTTTATATGTTTTGGTTTTAACTAAAAGGCATGTTGCAGTTTCATTACCTCTGAGTTTAAATATTTTCTGGCATCAGCATTAGCTTGCATAGAAAAATGGCAAATAAATTCCAATGTGTCATAAGTGCTGTCAGTCTAGAGTTGAAACCTGTTACTTTGGTTCACAGACATTGCAGCAGACTAAAGTGGCTTTTCTAAGACAAGTGGATTTTGTACATGTAAAAGTCATGTCAAATGTTTATCTAGGCCCAGTTCTGCCGTTCCCCCGAGCACCACAATCGGCAGGTTGCTCTGAAGTCCTCAGGAGTAACTGTGTAAATGAGTGCTCAGCACACAGACTGCAGAATCAGGCACCGGATATGTTAGGTTGATGCAATCAGGACCTTGATTTTAGCCATATGTACCATTTGAGGACACTTAAAAATTACGTACATTTTCTCCAAGCTGACAGTCATTGTAATTCCATAAAATACTGTATAATTTATTCCTGTCTGTATTTTTGACATCTCTGGATTGCATATCTTCAGCTGAATCTGAAATGCTGTTTTTTAAAACCCACATTCAAAAGGTGTCGGACATATTACCACAGAGTATGAAAACAAGTCCAAGATTTTTTGCTTTGGTTTTGAGCTCACCTTTGGTTTGTGCTTTGACTTTGGCTGTAGTACCCCCAGTATTTTAAAATGGCTCAGTTCAATTCAAGTTGCTTCCTGTCTTCTGAAAAAAAGCAAAATCACCTAAGGTTCAGGAAAAGTAACCCTGGCAAACTCAGTGGATGTTTGCTCTTTCTAGTTGTCTTAGTTTTTTAACCTAGTAGTCTCGTATGTACATTCTCTTGCCCACCATTTCTGGCTGGTGTGGCAAATATTGTTGTTTCCCTTTTTTTTTCTTTTGTGCGTGTTTGTATGTGCACGCACATGTATAATTAACCAAAATATCTGGAAAATTTATCTATGCTTTCTTCTGGTTCCTGGAAACAGAGCAACATGGTGACCTTACGGTCTTCCAGCAAAAGTCCTATTGGATTTCTGCATTGCGTTGCAACTTAATTAGCTATTGGAAGTAGATTACAGTTTACTAAATGTACATTCTTACTTTTTATTTACTATTAAAGTAGCCTTTTTTTTCTTCCCCTCATCTGTGCAAATATCATATCAACAAGCATTGCAATTCCACAAGGTGTCTTTGTTCTGAGCAAGCATGTTATTCTTGTAAAGTTTTAAGTATAAGTTAAGATGTTTTGTACAGACCAAGGTAACTGTTGAAATGTCAAGCAATTACTGAAATGTTGTATAGTTATAAAAGTTTGATTTCTTTTGCTTTATATGTATAAAATTGTATCTTGCCTGTTTTGCTTTGTATTTCCAACGTGTTGCACAATTATGCATTTTGTTTACATTTGTTCCTTATTCAGAAAAAAATAACAGTAATACTTTATGTTCAAACATTTTAAATGTACTTCTGTTGTTTTTAAACACAATGTCTCTGTATAAATAATATTGGTTGAACTGGTACATTTGTGTCTCTCATAGAGGGATTAATTATACTGCCAGTGCATTGAATTATTTAAAAAAAAAAGTAAAATAAAATTTTTATGAAAATGTAACGCATTTTATCACTATAAATTGTTCTGCCTTCTGCTATTTTCTCATTCCCCTCCCAGGACACAAGACGTATGGTTCAGTACGTACGATGTGTGGGAGAGCTGTCATTGGTTTCAATTTTTCATCGATGTGTTTGTGTCACTGCGGAGACTTGAAATGAGTTGACGTTACACAAATGCAGTGCCGATACCAGCTGTGAGGGAACAGGATCAATATGTGTTTCCCCCACCCCGGAAGGCCTGAGCTGCACGCAGCAGCCCCAGCCCTCGGTCCCAACCTCAGAGCAAAGGCGGAGGGTTCTGGTCACGGGCTGCCGGGCAGCCCAAGGCTGCAGCGTGCCGAGGGGGTGCAGCTCAACGTGCCGATCCCCGGCCCGAGCACGTGCTTCTCCCCAGGGCCTTCCCAGGATGACAAAACTAGGAATGCCAGGTTTTGTATCGGCATCGCAGAAATAGCTCTAAGAGCCCATGCCAAGAATACCGGCCCAAAAGAGATGTGAAAAGCCCCCCAGAGATGCTAAGCAGCATGTGACGTGGCTGCCCAGCACAAGGCTGAGCGCTCGGTGCACGTGAGGTCAGGCTGCCCCCCGGGAAGGGATGAGCCGCAGTGCCCCTGGCACCAAGTCCATCTCTGGCCACTGTCCCCGAGCAAGAGAAGCTGTCACTGTGGTTTGCTGTGCAGCTCCTCACACTTCCAGGCCTGCTTAAACCCTCCTCCTCCCGGGCTGGAGAGCTGCGTGCTCTGGGGTGCTGCGGGAAGGCACAGCCAGTGCTGCCCTAGCCCAGATGCCAGCTCTCCCTGTGGCAGTGCCAGGGCGGGGGGTGTTAGCCCAGAACACGGGTGGTGTTGCAGAAGGATGCCTTGAGCGGCACACCATTAGGTGTTGGCCTGGACTTGAGGCTGAGCCCTGGACTTGAGCCTGAGTATTTATTGTAAACTCGTACTTCCAACAAAGGGCCAGTCGCTGATACCCTCCAGCTTCTCTGCACCGCTCTGATCACGTGAAGTGGCTTAAAGCTGTCTGGTTGGAGCAGGCTGCGGCTTTTGCGGTGTTACTCATCCCACTCGTGTGAATGGTCACCTGCAAAGCGGGTCCTAGAGCTCCAGTCCTTCTTAGCAACAGGTCACTTCAGAAGAAACTCTGGAATTGGGTCCCTTCCAACCTAAACCATTCTATGAATTAGGAACCTGGAGCTGACTTTGTATGGCACATGCCTATTCTGTGTTTAAGCAGCCAGAAAACATCCTCTCTGAATACCTGAGAGAGAGAGCCATCTTTTGGGTCAGCAGAAGGGAGGGAGGCAGGTCTGATGCGGTGTGTGCCGTTCATTCCCCGAGGCCTTTGCATCCTCTGGGTGTGCCCAGAAACCAGCTTGAAGCCTGACTTCAAGATAGGCAGCTCATGTCATTCCCTGCCTGTGTAACCTTGTAATCGGCTGTGAAGTGTTCTGTGATCCCAGCTCGGAATGATGAATGGCTCCACATGAACTTGTGCTGCACGGTGCTGTCAGTGCAACCGCACAGCTCAGAAAAAAGCCCTCTGGAAAAAAAATGATTCATACAGCCACTACGCGGGATTCCCGCAGTAAGAGAAGACACCAGCACGCCAGCTACATGGGGACATGTCTCCTCCAAACACAGCAATGGAGGGGTGATAGAAGATGGGTGTTTGGATCTCATTTTCATACACAATTTCACAAGAAACTCAGGCAAGTTACGGTGTGCCCTTTTCCCCGGGCAAGGAGACATCTTCCCTCCCTCCCTGGTTGTGTGGGGCTGAGTAAGTGGAGCAGAATGTTGGTAAGAGCTATGCAAAGTCAAGAGAGGGATGGAAGCACCACAACTTCTCAGCCAGCTAAAATGCTTTAACTGCATGACTCCATCAGGAATGAATGTGGCCCATGGCAAGCTGCTCCACAGCACGGGATGTTTGGTTGCCAGCACAGAAGACATAAAGGTTGTGAAGCCTTATTTATAGCTGAAAAGTCTGTCTGGAGCTTCCCAAGGAGTAGGAAGCGTAGCCTAAATCCTTTCACGAGAAGTCTGAGACTCTCTTCAGCTCCTCCTACATGGTCCAAGAGGAAAGCAATGCACTCTCAGCTCCACGTAACAGAGAGGAATTTCACTTACCAGCTGCATTTCAGAGCATATTTAGATATCCTTTTATCCCTTTGACTGAGAAAGGCACATGTGCATGGGGTGTTTCAGGGGTTTTCCCCCCCACACTGTGTTCACATTGTCGGAAGGACTTTATGATAGCTAATGTAAATGTGTTCAGCCCACAATCCACACGTGAAGCTAACGTTAACCAGTTCGTGGTCATATGAGGCCCTGCTGTTATTTTTAGGCATGTACGTAGACTGGCCTTCTGAAAATGAGATGTGTTCTCCTCTCTTTTGGGAACCTGTACATCTCTGAGCACATGAAAACAGCTGAACAAAAGGGATGAGTTAGTGGGTTTGACCTCAGGAGTTGGACTGCAGAAGAAAAGATGCTAACTGACATCATTGGCCTTCCTAGGCCAGAAGTATTTGGCAAATTTGGGCAATAACCTTTAGGATCAGTTTTCCTTCAAGTTCTCTGTCATTTATCTGGGAAACCAACTTAGGAGTTCTCAGCTGCATTCTGGTTGTATTTCTCGCACATGAGTTTGTCCACTACCCTGGGCACCTTGTGTGTTTTGCCAGACTCAGCAGTAATTTGCAGCTGCTGGCATGAAGCTGCCTGATCATGTGCCTGCTGGTGTTTGTAGGATAATGTAAAGATTTGCAGCAGAGTTTACATTTGGAAAGAAAAATTTGAGTAGAAGAGTAAAAAAATACCAACAGCAACCACCACCATTTACTCCCCATTTTTCAGCCAGCTCCATGCAGCCGGGGTTCAGCCTCTCAGCTGGGGATACTATGAGAAATGTGTGCAGAAGGACACAAAGCCACGTGAAAAATGCTTCATTTTCTGCTTTCTAAGAGAGCCTCGGAGCCAGGACACCGGCTTCCCTCTGCGCTGACACCCTCTGTGAAACCTCAGTGCCAACTGCTCTCATTCAGCAATGCCAGCTCTAGTCTGCTGTAAGAATGAAGTGCCCGAGAGTTTTCTGCCTTTGATGGGTGATTCCTACCTGGGACAGGGGCTGCCAGAAAGCTCAGCACACCCTGAATACCCCTTAGTGTTAATCCCGGGCTTTGGGCTACACAAGGAGCCTTGTTTATCCCTCCATCCCAAGGAATTTCAGTCTCAAAGTGGTGTAACCAAGAGCAAATTCTGCATCACTTCTTACTTTTCTTTTTGGCAACTCCACATTTGCTGCCTATCAAGCAGGAACTAAATAAAAAGGATGTTATTGTGCTTCCAGCCATCAATTTAAGAGCAATCACCTATGCGTTTGGGATGTGCTGGCAGGGAATTATCTGCAATGAGAAGCGGCTTGCCAATCAGCGTTGTAAAAGCCCGTTGGCTTTAGCCGTACCCAGGAGTGGATGTGACCCATTAAGTGTAGCACTCAGATCTCTAATGCCCTCTACGGTTTAGCAGCTGATTAGCCTAGAGCAGCCTCCTCCGGACGGATGTCCAGGGCATCCCCCGTGCCCCAGCCACCCGCCCAGTGAGGCTGAAGCCCTGAGCCTGAGCTGCTGCTCATGAGTGTCGTCCCGCGGCAGCCCGCCTGGCCCCACCGGGCTGCATTGAGGGGCAGCGGATGTGCCACAGGGTAGCACAAAGGCTGCAAAATCCGGACTGGGACGGGAGGTGTCAAGAGGAGCAATATGCCTGGAAAGCTCTGCCTTTGGCCTTGAGGAACTATAGAGTATGGTGAAGGAAATACACTCATATGAAATATTCCACAGCCAAGATGACATGATGTCTCCAACTTGGACCAAGCTGCATCGGTGAGCCTCTCCCGGCCCCAGGCAGAGAGACGACTTGTCTCCCTAAGGACGCCTAGGACTGAAGGTCACTTGGGTGTCCAGAGACCGGATACAGACATTTTGGCAGCAGGCCCTTTTTCACACTACTCAAATTGGAACCTTTCTTGGTTCCACAAGCCAAGGACAGACTTAGCTTGCTGGTTCAAGGACAGACCCAAGCTGCCCCAGTGTGATGGTGATGAGGGATCAGCCTCACAGGCCATTTAATTAGTTCTGCTCTGCGCAGGAGTGGCCTCCTCTGCTGCTCTGTTCAGTAGGTTGCTCCTTCCGTTGGAAGCAGTGTCCTTGTCACTGGTGCCGTGGAGGTCACGCAGATTCTCCTGCAGCCCAGGCTGCCCCCGCGGGGTCTGTGGTTAACCCAGCAGCCGCTGCCCTGCGAGAGGAATGGGCTTCTTCAGGCACTAAAGGTGTGCTTGAGCCAGGATTGACCAGGTGAAGTTCAGTGGCCTGTTGGTATTCAGGCGGTTAAAATAGATGAGCACAATGGTTTATTAATTAATTATTAATGTTTTATTATTATCAGTTTATTAATCAGGTCACCTGCCCTCACCACAGGGTCTTCTGGAGAGAGACAGAGCCTGATCCTAACTCGAGGTTATTTCACACTGACTTAACATGTCAAATGCCAGGGTAAGTGAAATCAGGTTCAGGCCTTCAGATTTGTAACACCGCCATGAAAAACAATGCAGCTGCACTGACTACTCAGCATTTACACAGGCGTAACTATGATTTCGCTGTCAAAACCGGCATCTCCTGTGGTGAACGCTGGACTCTCCAGGCCTATGGAAATGTCACCTCCATGCCTCAAGGAGGCATTTCAATCTCAATCATCTCTGAATCAATCAATGAGGATAGCACATCTATTTGAATAATGAAGCACCGTGGGCCAGTGCAGAAAACTCCCAGTGCCTGGCACGGGGACTGCTGATGTGCTGCCAGCCCATGGCTCAGACCCCAGCTCTCTAATCACCTCTGCCAGCACTATCAGCCCCCCAAAGTCGCTACTCGCGTGTGATTCCAGGAGGGTAATTTATTACCCTGAGGAGCCCGACTCTTCTCTCCCATCTTTCTGTACCTCTGTGTTACATTGTTTATGTTAGCATAATCATTTCTCACGGAGAATGTCAATAAATGCTGGAGACAGCAATACCAACACCACCAACAACAAAAAGCCCAACTGCTAAATAATTCCTAGAATGAGTTGTCAGAAACCTTTTATTTACTGATTCCGCGCATTTCATTTATTCCTGGCAGTGGGCCAACCTTTCTGACAGTTAAGATTTATTGATTTAATTGCCTAGGGTAACCATGCAATAAAATCATCTCAAAGATAAATTTTCATGGCACTGTGCAGCACTGAAGTAATTTTTCAAGTGCTATGGCTATATTTCTGCAGGTTACAGGTGTAAAATTTGCTTAAAGCAGAAATGTCTCATTATTGTAACCCCAGTGCATCAGTGTGGTCCCTTCTAAGAAACTCCTTTCTTTCTTTTCTTTTCCCCTCTCCTTTCTTCCTGTCTGTCACTGGCTCTTTCTCCATCTCCCCTCCCGACCTTTTTTTTTTTTAAAGGAGGACAGCGCAGGTCTCTCAGAAATTA
Source organism: Eurypyga helias (assembly GCF_000690775.1). NCBI lineage: Eukaryota > Metazoa > Chordata > Aves > Eurypygiformes > Eurypygidae > Eurypyga > Eurypyga helias. The sequence continues at coordinate 25,470 of NW_010256704.1, read as the reverse complement.
TATTTTCTTAATTGGTTCATATATTCAATGCCCAAGAGAAGCGAAGCTTCAGTTTAATTAGTAGTGGGCTTAGAGGTTATTTACAATGTTATACAGAAGCATTTGTTTCCAGCTGTGTGATGCTTTTTAACACAGAGGCCTCACAAGGTAGGTGATTGCCATTTGTGACATTATAGTTTATTGAATCTTTAGATCTTTTTATTTACACTGTTAAAGGGCTCATTATGGATCAGAACAAGGAGCAAATGAAAATCTCTGATTAATTCCCAGGTTAATGGTAACACGTCTGAAGCCAGAGATAGTATAAAGTTTTAACAATGTGAAATGTTTTCTTATCTCTTATGATTTATGGGGGGGGGGATGTTGTTCTGTTTGAGTGCGGTATTTAACGGCCTATTGCTCCAGCAGCCTTGGCAGCTCCCCGTGCCAGACCGGACTGTTTCATTTCACTCTCCTGCCCCATTGAGAACACTTGGCCAAAGCCAGCTCCAAGGTGCTGCCAGCACAGCGTGGTCGGCCGGCCTCACGGTGGCAAGTCTTGCAGCATTGGTCACGGTGGCCTCTGCAAGCCACGCCAGAGAGGAGTCCAGCAGCCCAAACGTCAGAAAATAAACTAAAAAACAAAGTAGGGGTTTTCCTCTGCCACCGTGGCACAGAAACGCAGTAAGGAGAGCAGGTATCTGGACTGGAGACGACAAGTGGCCAGCTGTCAGGCACCTCCTCGGGGTGATGCTGTCACTTGAGACCTGCTTGCCCTTCAGCCCCATGCCGCTGTGCGTCCCCAACACCTCTGATGGCTCCTGGAGCACTTGGCTGAGCTGACACCAGATTCACTGAGCTCATCTTGAACGAGTCTCAGTCCCGCATGCTAGCCGACTTTCCCCTACCCCAACCTCATTCTGCAGCTTTCTCTTCCCTGGTAAACACCAACCCAATGCCTGGCCTTTAGCACCTCCCTGTGCACTCACCACCCTTCTGCTGCGTGGTCTTCCCCAGCTCCCAACTGCTGTTGCCATGTCTAAGCACCTGTCTGTGGAGGACTTGTTTTTCTGTAAGGGTGCAATGAATCCCAGCCATCTGCAGGGCACGATGCATGATCTGGTGGCTGCCATGCTCCACAGGTTGCCCAGTAGCCCTTCCCTGCAGCAACCCTGCGAGGGTGCAGGTGTCCCAGCCCAGAGCAGAAAACTGTCCCACCACGCTGCAGAAAAGTGCTGCTGCCAGCATGGACACCAAGACATACTGCTGAGCATGAGGCTCCCGCTGCACCAGAGACCTACACTGCATACAAAAATGGCCCGGTCAGTCAGTCACCAAAAAACCCTATATATATAAAATGCATAAATGACCTATTAAAGCTGAGTTTACTTTACAAGCAAGACAACTACAACTGTGGTCAGTTAATTTGGATTATCTCCAAGGCAAACAGCGTGTGAGATGTGTTCCTATCTCTGAGGGAAAATTTTACTCCTTGTTTTCAAATTCATACAGGCTGAGATGGGCAGATTAGGGTCTGTGTTAGCATTGTTAACCCATGAATAGATCAGATGGTGGGTTTTGCAAAACAAGCTTATTTTAATTCAAATTGTTAGTAATAAAATGTGAAATTGGCTTGACGGCTTACTTTTTCTGGGGGAAAAGAGAGCTCAGACTTCCAGGTTTGCTCCACTTGTGGATCTCACATAGCACTGACCTTAAAGCCTAGGACCTTTACACCTGCAGTTTAACCTCTTCAACCTCTACACATCTGACCTCAGCCTTTCATTAGGTGAAATATGAAGGCAGATTGGATACATTAAAAAGGGTATTAGTGAGAAGAGAGGCAGTTGAATCAATAATGTCAGTAAAGGTAGACCTATTTATAGAGAAACAATGTCAGCATATGATAAACCTGTGAATAAATTGGCTGAAAGCCCAGAGCTTTGTACTGGTTTGGAAAGCTTGAAGGGATCTGAGCAGCAATAAGACCAATCAGTAATCCCAGGGCTCAAAAATGTCATCCCAACTGGGGATCAGAAAAAAGAGAAAAGTGTCCTGCAGTGGGAAAGGAAGCATGGAAGGAAGGAACAAAGAGGGAAAATGGGCATCGTTTCAAGTACTGTCAAAGGGAAATGCCAAGTCCTTAAGGCTGAGCAGGAATGGTGAAAGCTGAGGTCCATGTCTGCTCTCTCTAAAACAGGGAGCTGAGCAGGCTGTGAGCCATGCAGACCTCCCACCCTGCAACCACACATAAGCCTCCAGGCTCCCAAAATCAATAGACACCTCCAAATTCAAGACTAAGCCTGTCTAGGTATCCAGAAAAAACATCCCACATAATGACTAGATACACAAGTCCCTCCATGGATCACCAAGAGAAGAAACTTGGCAGCTTCAGACAATCCGATTCACTACATACTCAAGTCTATAGATAACTGATATTGTCTAGAGTAACATCCTATTTCTTTTCATTAACTCTACAGGATTTCAAGGGATGTGAGCTTTATTGAAGTTGATGTTGTAGATACCAGTCCTAAGAGTCACTGGGGCCTGCTGTGAGGAGTCGCTTTCTGAACATCCTCTTGGTAGTTAGCATTAGGTGGAAAAATCAAGAGGAACAGCATTTATGTTTTATGTGAACATTTGAGCAACTCTTGTTCTAGTTCCAAAGCAAATGGACATTTTTCCCCCCAACTGTCAAAATCCTCCTTCTCTGCACCCTGACCCCAAAAATTCCAAGTTTGAGGTGGCTCTTCTAGGTTCTTCCCAAAGCACTCAGAAAACTTCATTTTACAATATCAGCCTGAGTTACAAAACGTCCTTTGTTTTGCTTTTGTCTCCTTAGGTTCTGAGATGGCTTCAGTAAGGTAGGACACACCAGATGAAGTGGGCAGTTACGATTCTGCTTAACTAACTCTTTCTGTTCTTTTTTTCCTTCCGCAATACATAGCATAAACACCTCTAAGAAGCTCAATTTTAAAGAACCAGAATTACAAGCTGTTTCAAAACCCCTGCACTTTATTAACATTGAGAATGTGTCCTTTGATATAAACTCTTCTAGGAATGATTCAGATGAATTAGCACAGGAAAATCTTGCTGAGTTGGAAAGCACTGAATCAGAAGCAGTGCAGTCAGTGAATAATGAAAGTAAACCATCATTCTGAAGTCTGACTAATGATGACATGGCCTGTCTAGAAGAACAAATAACCAAAAGACATACTACTTGGCCCCAAAACCGGGCTGAACATTTTTTGATATTTCACTGCTGTATGAAGACCATTAACAAAGGAGGAAAACCTGCCAACTGGTGGACTACAAGTCCAATGAGGGAGAATTTCACTTGTCCACAGGAGAGACAGATGATTCACTTTGTAAAAGAGCGGGACTTATTACTCTTAGAGGCAATATTAATAGATCCATCCAAAATCACCTATGGAACAGATCTATTGACAGTGCCAAGATCCTTAGCCGAAAAATGTGCAGTGAAACTTGAATCTGCAATGTAGAATGCTGCAGTGAAGTGATTACATTTTTTGGCACCTAAAATGCCTTTATCAAAGGATGACTTGACAAGACATCAAGATAGCTAAATACTTAGGACTGAATGTCAATCAAAAACCTAAATGTATTATTCAAGGTGCAGACTGAGCTTCAGCTAGGCAAAGGGAAAATACTAAACTAAGGCTTATGGAGGGTGTGTTTGGGAATAAAGAGGTATCTTCTGCAATCTAAGCACACCCATTCTGCTTCTTGGGCTAGATGCATCAGGTGTGACTTCATTGACTGGGCATGGTGTGGTTCCAGGACCCACTTAGGGCTGCAGAGATTTTCAGCTCACTGTGGATAGTCCAGCAGCTTAATGGCTGCCCATTGTAGTATGGAGTAAAAGAAATACCTGCCACCAAGTAAAGAAGTGTCTTTCCAAAAAGAAGTCAAGAACAACTGAGCTGTCATTCAGATTTAGCACAGTGATCCACCATTTGAACGCTCCCACACAAAAGGATACTCTCCACCAACAGGAAAGTATCTCTCCCCGCAACATTTTAAAGCCTTAACACGACCTGAGTGCCTTAACCTACCCATTCAGCTTCTCAGCACGTCCCAAACCTCCGCTTCTCTGTGACGGCCAGGAAAGAGCCCACATTGTCAATGGTCCCCAAAGACCCAGTGAAGCATATGCAAGTGACTAGCTCTCTGAACACAGATTTGGCTGCTCACCACAGCAATGGTCATCAAGAACATGGAAGTCCTGCTCCTGAGACCTGCAGCTGAAACTGCCACCGATTTATTTTCCCATCATCAGAGCTGTATAAAAGTCATTAGTCTTGTAAAACAGCAGAATGACAGTCTTTAGCTTAAACAGCAAAACCAGACTATAACAAATGTACAACTAGAAGGGACAATTAATGTATCTCTATGACTTTATACCTGTACACATACATACCTTTTCTAGTCATGTCAGTCTCCTAAGCGTTGCATGGCTAAGAAGCCAGGAAGATATGCATTATATAGTCCAAGACTGGCCTTTTTAAAATTCCCAGTCATTCCATTGGCATTATTTTCTACAGATGTCTCCGAGCATCTGACATCAAGTTATTAATTTTACTATGGAAGCAATCAAAATAGCGGCAAAATTACGTGCCAAAGTATCAGACAAGGAATCAATGGCAGCACAGAGCCCAGGCTTGGGAATAACCCACCACTGATCACACAAATAGAAGGAACACATACTTTCACTCTCCTTCCCTCTGTGTGGCCTAGCTGAAATACAGGGCATCACCTGAGAAAAGGATGAGGCCGAATTATTGCACTATTAAAACCAGGAGGGAAACAAAAACACAGGCTCATGCTTGATTTGCCGTCTCCTTGCAACTGTCTAATTGCCTTCCATGCCCAAAGGGTTTGCAAGGCAAGAGTGGGAGCAGCATGAATGAGAGCTGCCTTAAAGATGTTAAATACACCTATTAAGGGAGAAAAAAGCAAAATTTCCTATAGGGCACATGTTATCAATTAAACCTTTCAGTGGGGAGACCTCCCTTGTGCTCTCAACATTAGCACTGGCTATGCTGCACTCTATTTACGCCTTTAGTTAATAGGAATAAGCAGTTACCATAGCAATTATTACATTTTATGATGTGCATAAAGTTCCTGATACAGTTAAGAGATATGGTCAGCATTTAAGCTTAGCTCAGCATTTAGCAAGCTTTCCTTCCTAGATGTTTTGATTACATAGGAAAGCCTTAACCTCTACAACATAATGAAAGACTGGAACGTTGTAGGGTAATTTGTAGGAGAAGGGGTGTGCATGAGGATATAATGCACTATTATAAAGCTCAATAAATAATCACATGAAATCACTGGCATTTAGGACCCTCCGGAGAAGCACTTTCCCAGCTGGCTCCTGATCCCTCATACCCTGACTAATTCCAGATTAAATCCACTGACTTTGTGGAAGTGTACGTGACATCAGAAACCTAACATGTATTTCCAAAATGCACGTTAATTGGCTCCAGGCAGCGGCAAGGGGCTTGTGTGCGGCTGCAACCGTAGGGCTTCAGCTTCTCCGTTCCCAGTGCAGCTCAGAGGGAAAGCAGTGCAGTGCACAAATGGCCAGAGCTGTGGGAATGATGTAAGATGTCTTCCACTTGCATTTTACTGAGAGAGCCCATAAAATTCAAAATCCAGCTGTGCGTGTTGGTTCAGTCTGCTATTAAAAGGGCAGCATTTTCTCATGCCTATGATTGATATGGTTTTAGGCACATCTGCGTACTCACTTAACCCCCTTCCCTCCACCTTCTCCATCTCAAGCCACTGTGTAAACGTGAAAGGTGGGAATTTGTCTTTTGTGTGTGAGGGTATAAAAGGCTTCTTGACTTTCACTGGAGGACAGTAAGTGGCGGTTCACTTTGATTCCCTCTTGATGCTAATTTTTCCTTAGTCTTACCCAGGGACAACATGGAAGCCCAGTACCAGGGCAATCAGCCCTTCTTTCTTAACCTCTAAGGCATAGGAAAGGGGCAGCCTGGTAAAGTGACCCGGACACATGTTACAGCAGATAATCAATGGCTCTATTAAAATGCACGTGAAAGCACTTCAAGTCCACATTTCAGTAAACATTCTCCAGAATCTGTGGCTATTTATCAAATATGAATGTGCTTTTCAGGATGCGGATCTCATTTCCCCCTGGTGTTTTTGTTCCAAAAATAATTGGAAGTGACAATACAGAGAAAGATGATGTTTCAACTTCATGTTTAAAATAAATATAAGGCTGTCATCAGAGCCAAGCTGTCTTGTGAAGATCCCTCTCTCAGGAGTCAACAGGCAGCTCTACTGATAGAGAATCGTGTTCCATTATTGATTAGCTTTTAAGTTCTTGTTACATATTAGATTAAGATCGCTGTATGCATAAGGAATGAATAGCCCAATTACAGTCTAAAATAGCTCATCGCAAAGTGGTTTAGGATTTTGATATTATAGAAAGAATTTTAAGGAAATTACAGGGTTTATTAAGAAAGCCTTCAAGGCAGGTATTTACATTTTTATTGCACAGCTTTTCAGGATGGGGAGGGCAAAATGTCCCTCCTTTATTACACACAAGGCTGGTTTTAGCTCCCTCCCAATTAGCTTTTAAAAACTTTGGGAGTTAAGAGTTTGGTCTATGTGTGGTTTTTCCCGCACAGAAAGTACTGGACTAAGCAGCCCCAGAGTTACACCTCTGGGCTTCCCAATCTGACAACACCCTACACCAAAACGTGCACCAGGCTCTGCTCTCAGGGTGCTACTGAGACCCCAGGGCTTGTTTCTCAGCAGAAGCTGGCATTCAGAAGCTGAGGACCTGTTACTTCATACTTTTTGTGCACGAAGAAAAATATAGTGATGGTGCTAAAACAGTCACAGCTCCCTGACGCTGGGCCTCAAGGGCACTGAGCACTGACCAGAGGTAACTGGGAGTGGACTCAGGGCTGCTCAAGCACAGCCCAGCTGCCTGCAAAGGTGCCTTGGTGACCAGTCTCCCGTGTTCTGGCACTCTGATCATACAGCATTTCTGACAGCACTGCTTAATCTGTGGCAGTGCTGTCAATTCTTACAAGACTGGAGCAATTCTAGATATTGATGCTTAATTTTCAAAACAAGTGATTTAATTTGATAAAATCTGGCAGCCTCAAGACCAAGAAATTTTCAAGACTAGCGTAGGCAAAGTCACAGGTGATTTGTCTGGCATTGGCAATGCCCCTGTTCAGGCAGGAGGTGGGACCCCAGACCTCCACAGCTCCCATCCAGCTGCTGGTTTGTTGCCCCTGCAGACACACTGGAAGGGCCCCCAAGGTGCTGGCTGGGGGCTACCCTGGAGAGAGGCAAGGGTCACTGGGCACAGCCCCACCTGCCATGGGGACACAGCTCCCGGCCCCGCTGGGGCCAGGGGGCTGCAGATCAGCCTGGACGGCCATGTCCTGCGGCAGGGCTGCCAAACACGCGAAGGAGAGCGGCAGCAGCAACGCTTCCGAAATGCCGGAGACACCAGTCTGGCTGCAGGGGAGTGTAAAGCAGGAGCCGATGGCGTGTATCGCCATCGGCGCGTGAGCCTGACAGGATGGACCGCTGGCATAATTTAGGGCCTCCTGAAGTCCTGTGAGAGATGCCAGCCTGGGGTACTGCAGGAGGGTGACAAAGAGCGGCTTCCTGCTCCCACTGATACACGGAGCCATGCCACCCTCCGCCCACCCACACAACCCCAGTTTTAGCATCAGCCCCAAAGGTTAAAAACCATTTTTTATAGTTGTCCAAAACATAGTTGTCTTTCATTTCATAACAAAATACAGTTTTGGACCTGGAGGGAAGGGGTGCAGAAGCCCAAACTCGAACTTCAGCTCTCCGTATTTACAGTGTTGACAGTGTTGCATTTCACAGTTTTCATTCTGTATAACCACTCTGAATATTTTGGTATAGAAAATAGCTGCTCATTTTCTACAGGGAATTTCCAGCCTTCAGCAAGGTGGAACAGTTTTAAAAATTGCTCTGACTTTCCCTCAAATTTGCCTAATTAATCATTCCCTTCATAGGTTAATCTCCCATATGAGGCTAGCGTTGACCACATCTCTGACAAAGCATGGAAAAGGTCACCAGAAATAGATTTCCGGGGCCTTGAAGGGACTCTGTGGGCAAATGGTTGCCACTATTCAACACTGTGAAAGTGTGATTAAAGGTAAAAGGGAGAACCAGGTGGGAGAGTTGCCTGACCCAAGGCTCTCTGCCAATGAAAAACTGCAGCAAAAACATTTACTGAGTACTCCAGGCACATCAGCTCACTCTTTTTGGAAGGTAATACATGGAATTCTTAGAGAAAGGTTCTGCTTACCAAGTTGTACCACACTGATAGACTCTTGATATATATATTAGTCAGCTGCATAAGAAGCCGAAGTTCTGTTATTGTTGCTTGTTTGCAATCAGTGTAAGCACCCAGAAGGCCTTCCTTCAAGAATGAAAGTCCAAGTCCTCACATATATGTGTGCACACCAGGTCATGCTGGCTGCTCAGGTTAGATATCTTTCTTTCTCACCCCTCCTGACCTGTATGTTACAGTATCCCACATGAATTTACAATGTCTTTCCAAAGAAGGACCAATTCTGTGAGGTGCTGAGTACAATAGTTCAATCCAAGAAAGTATTTTTTGAACTGAGACTGCCCACATGTGTTTAAAATTAAACAGGCTCAGGACAAATTGCCTTATGCCCCCAGATGAACACTTGCAGGCTGCAAAATCCCAAACAGGGTCTTAATAGAAGGCTGCTCCGCTTCATGCACATCTGCAATCTCCTAGGGAAATCCATACCTTCATGCAGGAAAAGTATAGCTGAACTTAGTAAAAAAACAGGTTGGCTTGAGCCCATGCAGCTATTCTTTGAACCTGGGAACACTCCTATCTTGAATCCACCATGCAGATCCCAACGAACCAGTAGTGGACATGCCAGAAGGAGCCAAAATAAATTACATGGACTAAATGAGAGATTAATTGCTGGATCAATCACTTCTTCCCCAGTTCTGTATGTTCCAAGTAATCCTTGTTCCAAGATATTATGCCTTCAGAAGTGCATCAGGTTTGCATCCTGCTCCTGCTGCAGGAAATGGGAATTTTACTATTTGCTCCATCAAAAAAGGCCCACCATTAGCAAAGCATAAAATCCTACCTGAAGTGCTAGTTGGAAAATCAGACGGGGCAGGTAAAATCAGGCAGTTAATCCAAGTCAGGATATCACCTGCCTCAAGTGACCAGCTCTGAACATGAATTTATGGAGGAAAGCAGGGCCTATTAGCTAAACGGCAAGCACCACATCAGTGTCACGCAGGCTGCAGCTTACCCAGGTGGGTGCTCTCCCCACACAGCCCCACTCCAAGCAGCTGGGAGCCCAGGGCCAGGGAGGTGCTCACACTGTGTTGGCATCCTGCGCAGGTACTCAGCCAAAGGTCCTGCCCCACAGTGTGCTCCAGACGCTGCTGTGTCCCTCTGCAGCTCCAGCAGTCCCTCCAGAGCCTGGAGTCCAAATACCCCTTTCCTTAGCCTACAGTGAGGACTAGTTCTGTTAGGCAATGAAACTTCTACAAGCCAACAGATCAAGCTGAGAAATGCGTAACAGATGCACTTAACTCTCATTAGAGCACTGTTGGGCAGTCAACATGGTCCATCATCTACATTAAATAACTTTAGTTAAACGCATGCAAAACACCTATCCGAGTGGAGACAGTGCTCACTTTGTTTCTAATTGTACAATTTGCAGCCTTTAAGCAAGACCAGAGTGCTCTCTTTAAAAAATAATAATAAAAATTATTATTATGTTATTATTATTGCTGTTCTTGTTACTTCTATTGCTACTGCTATTGCTATTAGCACCTTATGCTTAGAAATTTTTCTTTGCTTTCCTTTACCTCAGTAAAGCAAGAGCAATTATGTAGCTTCATCTATTTCTCTAAAGGGCTGTGAAAAAATGTCGCTTTCAAGAAAAAAAATGGTAATTTTTTACAAATATATAAAACAAAATACTCAAGGCATTTTTGAGAGGCATTCTCACATATTGCTGAAATTACATGCAATGTGTGAAAATTTGCATAACAAATGTGACAAGATGGTTACTTAAGGGACTGAAACAGAAGGAATAAAATATATATTAGATACCTCAGCTCTCATTAATTATTATTCTGAATGAGAAATAACGCCAGGAGCAAGAGAGGTGCCAGAAGAAGCGATGGGGAAATATATTATCATGTATTTAAAAACCTTTAAAAGGTATAATAATAATTAGGAAATTATTGCACTACTGATCTTTTTTAGTAGCAGAGCAACTACCTGTTCACACTTTTATTAATCACTTGCTTGCCTCTTCCTTAAAGATGTTCTGTGAAAATGATTAAAGAAAAAGCTACCTGCGTAGGAAGGAGGAGAAAGAATTCATGTTATGCGGGGAAAAAAACCCAATATATAAAATTCGTAACTTTAATTAAGAGTCACACATGGAAAGGCAGTACTGTTTTAAGACTAGTTTACAGCAAAACATAATTTGGCTTCAAACAGTAGCAATGGAAGAGAGTGAATATTATTGTTATTGATTCTGTTAATTTGCTCCAAATGCCCTGCCTTACCCAGCTTTGTCTTTCCAGTGCTTCCGAAAATACCGTTGGTGCAAAACTGTGGTTAAGGCAGCCGTGTGGGCCCTGCTCAGTGCCGGGTGCCCATGCGTGGCGCCACTGCAGGAGGCCCAGTCTCCTCTGGCAGCCCCCTGGGCTCATCCGCAGCAGCACACGGCCTCCCACACCATCCCCCAGGTGATGCTGTCACTTAGTTGTCGCTAAGCTGGAAAACTGCAGCCTCCCTGTTTCGGGAGATAGTGCCAGTTAATGTACGTTTGTTGTCAGACACACATTCATCTCCTGAATTACACCGCCCGTGCTCGGTGGAGTGACACCGGTCCTGCTGCTCGTCTCCCTCCTGCCTGCCCACGGATGTAGACGGAAGCACAAGGTGTCCCATTGCTGGACTGACCCCTTCCCACTGCTGCTGTGGAAAGGTGCACACCACGTCAGAATCACTGTGGGCGGTTGTGCACACTCTGCTCCATCATTACAGCAAGCGATTTTGCAGGCATATCTCATCTTACCCTCCTTTAGGCTCTGAAACGTTTATGTTTTATCTGTCCTAAACCAGAGAAATCTGTTTTTCTATCAACCGCTTTCCTTCAGGCCTCCCATGGAAGCAGCACAGAATTTCCTATTTGCTCCTTGCCACAGTCAAACTTCTCTTGGTTTTCCTCCGAAGTCTTTGTTTTGGCCTTCCCTGGAATCACCATCTCCCACAGAGAGCAGCTTTGCTTAGATGCAAAAGTCCGTCTCCATTTTACCCGTTAGTCTCCCTTATGTGTCCTTACGCGGTTCAACCAGGCCAAGCGCCGGGTCCTGCACCTGGGTCACAGCAACCCCTGCAACGCTCCAGGCTTGGGGACGAGTGGCTGGAAAGCTGCTGGGTGGAAAATGACCCGGGGGTCCAACAGCGGCTGAATCTGAGCCAGCAGTGTGCCCAGGGGGCCAAGAAGGCCAACAGCGTCCTGGCCAGCATCAGGAGCAGTGTGGCCAGGGCAGGGACTGTCCCCCTGTACTGGGCCCTGGTGAGGCCACACTTCGAATCCGGAGTTCAGTTTTGGGCCCCTCACTGCAAGAAAGACACTGAGGTGATGGAGCACCTCTCTTGAACCTTTTGTCTCCCAGCTTCACTCTCTGGAGGTTATTTCCTCACCATGTGGCCTTGGGAAATACTTTGGAGGGCAGCTCCTCTGCCCATGTTCTCCATCCAGGAGCTTCTGAATCCAACACAAGCCCAGTAGGCCACAGTGTAGGCACCTCCACAGGTCCTGTACCATTCGCCTGGTCCATCCTCACACGGGAGATGGATAAAGGAAGTTCAATATGGACAGAAATAGGTGAGAGAAAGAGACCTGCTGTGCAGTGGCTTGGCAAATGCCTGTTAGCATTCCTCATGCTCCTGGAAATACCTCCATTCTCTGACATCTCTTTCCACTTTTAAGCCCAACAGCTGGGGCAGGCCAGCTGGAGGGTGAAGGAAGTGGAGAGGGAGACAAAACACGTTGCACACTTTGCACAGGGTTCTCTGCTGATAAAAGACAGAGAGGGCTCCAGTTTCTTGTGCTATTGTGTGATCCCACTAGGAGTGGACACGTGTTCCTTTGGGCTGTGTGGCATGGCGGAGTGCCCTCAGTTCCTGCCAAGACCCCGTGCTACACTTGGCACTCACACCGACGTGAATGATGAGCAGCGGTTCACTCGCAGGGCAGACGTTTGCATGCTTCCACACACAACTCCGTATCGGTGGGCTAGAAACGGGGTTTCATTGCATCCACCTCCTGTGCTGTACGTGAGTGCAGCAGTTAGTAAAAGCTAAATCCATTTAAAATCATTCTAAGAGGGAAAATAAGGCCCTTTCTGGGGATATTATTTCTAAGTCAAGTTTTACTCTGCCATTAATATACTTTTGGAATGCATGAGAGCTCCTTGCACCCAAGGCAGGTAATGATGGCCTATTAAAAGACACCATCTCTGTTTCCTAATGCTCTATCAAAGGTTCATTGATGAAAATAGCCATCTGACTGCTCTCATCATCTTTAAGGAATTCCATAAAAGAATGAAATATGCTTTCCTCATAATTGCTTTTATATAAGATTTATGGCAATGTGAATAACAGATAAACTGGGCTCTTGCTGAACAAGACTCAGATTTAAGATGTGCTGATGCAAATAAGAAAGTGTCCAAATAAGAGACACATTTCTTGGGAGAAATTTGAAAGTGCAAGAGCTGCATGTTACCACATACACCTGGCTACATTCACTGCTGGTGTAAACACAACCAGCTCCAGCGAGGCAGAAGGAACTGCATCGGCTTGCTCTAGAGGTAAATTTGGGTCTTAGAGGCCAGTCACCTGAACAGCTCACAGCTGAGAAGAGGACCTTGACAGCATCTGGAGATGTCAGGGGTATAACTACACAGCTGAGTAAGCAGTAGCATGGGGTGTTTTGCCACCTGCACCTGATGTTGTACATGTAAAGAACATCACATGCTTGGGGAAAATAAAGAAGTTCCTTAATGCCTGGCAGTACTGTTCATCCTCCTGCCAACAGTAAAAGTAGCATCAGTGGGAAGGGACTGTATGATTAGTGTGGTGGGATAATTAAATCCCATTCATCAGCTATTCAACTGGCTTAAACAGTCAGAGGTGCAGCAGCCATGACTGTACCTCTTTACCATTACATCAATAATACGGCCTCGTAAGTTTTTGGTTCCAAGATTACCTCAAGCACAGGATTGACACTAAGGAGATTCTTTATTTACTTCCAACTATGCTATTGGGTTTTGGTGTAAATTCACTTTTTTGTCCTCAACATTTCCACCTCCAAAACAGGAACAATGATTCCTTGCTCAGTTTCATTGCTCTTTAGGAGGTAATCAGATACTACAGATGTAAGTGCTGCTTAAATACTTGTAAGCATGCCTGTCTCACTCTACATGGTAAGGTAATCACTACACTCTCACTCAGTGCAAACAAACTATTGTCATACACAGTGAGGGTCTAAAATTGTTAATGTATGTGCATTTCTGAGGTTGTTCTACCTCTACGAGCATTTGACATGCCCGCTTATGTGTCCAGAGTAAGCTCAGGGGTAGGCCAGTCCCACACAGAAGTTGAGAGGAGGTGGTGGGCATTGGCTGGTCATTGCTAGAAGATGTGAATGACGTAAGGTTAGATGCATTTTAGATTTTGAATCTAAATAATTTTGAATTTGCCAAACTCTGAGTCTATAATGACGTGCATACTCTGTCAAGCACTGTCTCTTCCTCTTAACATGTGCACACACACGCGGCGTGCACACACACACACACACTTTAAGACTTTCAGCATGCCCACATTTGAGTATTATTTTCACTCAGAAAAGCCAATAACCTCCATCCAAAATATCACACCAAATATTTGAAGCTTATCAGAGCCCTAAGTGAGAGCAGAGTGCAAGAGAGGAAGAACCAGCCATTTTGGTAAGAGACAGTACTACAGCCACACTTTTAACACATTAGTTATTCATTCAGCTTCTCCTTTTTTTTCAGCTAATTACCCCAAGAAGACTTTATGGAAACTGTTGCCAAATGTTCCAAATGAGAGCAGTTCAGTTGTTATTTCAGTCCCAGGTTACTCTGGTAAATTGTGCATGCTCACCTCATGCATTCGTTTGTGAACATTTGACATATCAGTGATTAATTAATATTAATGGCAGAAATCACTTCAAACTTGTTTTATGCTAGAAATCACACACATCCTGGCTCTAATCACTCAGCACATAAAGAAACTTTAATTGATAACCCAGGTTTAATATCCATCAGGAATGGATCCTGTAGGAGGAACGGAGCAATGTTCCCTGTAATCATCCTAGAGGAGATAGAAAGCTTGTTCTACCAACATCAAAGAAGATTAGGCAGCAGAAGCATGATAGTAAAGTAGCAATTATGGAGGGTTTTTTTTAATTCTGTGCACCTGCTTCATCAAAATAATAGGCATCTTTTAGCAAAATAACCTGAAACTCAGTTCACTGACTTTCAATTATCTGATGCTGGGAAATGCATCTGGAGAGACATGAAAAAATGTGATAGACACACAGAGAAATAAAGAGAAGAGGGAAATTAGACTGAGGGAAAATGTGAGGGCCTATGTAAGTGGCTGTTACAAATATCCTGTGCCTTGGGCTGATTACAGGAAGGGAATATTTTTGCTGAGTTAGGACGGTGGCATCAGGCACATTTGACCAAATCAGTCCCTCGTGGAGTGCCTTTGACTACAGTAAACAGCTTACACCAGGGGCGGGTTTGGCTCATTGCTTTTAAGGGGAAGTTTAGGCATCAAACCATAATACAAGCTAGGTAAGCCCACAGTAACTTTCCACAAACATTTCAGGCTGCATATCTCAAAGCAAAAATCATTATCCCCAAATTCTCCTGTATCAGATGATCTTGCTATGCAAAACTAGGAAAGACCACATGCCTTTGTTTCCAGAGATGAGTCTGAAGTTAGGCCAGAGCCAATCTTTCCTGGAGGCGGAAGCAGAAGAGAGCCCAGATGCAGTCCTGGTTTTACTTCAGGGACTGCATCCCCCTTTTTGGATAACCACAAGGCATACATATCCTTAGCCCCAGACTTAAGAAGCTTGCCTGGGTCTTAGTACCCTGCCTTGTTAGGCTTTATGGGTGTTGTATTTTTTAATAAATCCCAGTCTTGTCTGAAAACACTTTTTCAGAGAACAGTGGGCAATTCACTTAAACTTTTCATGATCTGCAGCCCTGGAGCCTCCGCAGGCGGAGCACAGCAGAAATCTACCAGAGAAGCCACATTACCAGCCCAATTACCGGGTAGACTTCTTGTCAGGCTCAAGACAAAATTGAAGACAGCACTTTTCCACCTTTTTTTTCGGCTTTACATCATCGCTGAATTCACTGTGCCCTCTCTCTGCCTCCTCCATTACATACAACCACTCCCATCTCATTCTAACTCAGAAATGATCCTCACGTGAATGCTGGACGGGAAGGTGCCCTCTCCATATTTTATCTCCTGAGCCCTTGCAGCTCGTCTTTGAGCTCCCGTCTCCCTGCAGGAGACCCAAGGCAGAAGTAACTGCCCACCACACCTCTCCTGACTCTGCAGTGCCTCCTGTTTGATCAGAGCCCTGCCTTCAGAGCTCTGTCTAAAAGCCGGTGGCTTTGCAAGACAGCACCGTGGATGAACTTGTTCAGGACCTTGCACTTAACCCATCTGCAAAAACGGGCTGTGTGTGAGGCAGAGCAGTTGTCCCTTCAGCCATGTCACTCCCTGGCACAGCGCACATCCACCTCTATGCTGCAGGTTGAAGCACGGGAGGATCATGAACCACCAACCATGGCTGGCAGAGGCTGATCCTTCAGGAAGAATCACAACCACATCCCACTTCATGCAAATGAAGTAGAAGTAATTCCATTGTAATTAAATATGATTTTTTGTGTGAATTCCAAATGAACCTTTGTAACATTATCATTAGTTCTCAATACATCTTTTATTTTACCTCATTAGAATTATTGGTAATAAATGGTAGTTACTGGATTGTAATTAAATAGGAATTAAAATATGACTTCCTAATGAACTACAGCAAAGCAATCACTATTTCAGTATACATTAATTGTTGTTCTGTTAGTAATACAGGCAACTTATTTTTAATGAATTGCTGCAAATTATTATGAATATATGGCCTGAGCCTACAGAACAGTCTCACATCACTAAGTGTGCCTGGTAGATGCCAGCCAGCTGTGCAGCGAGCAGATCTACCCAAGGAACTTGGGACTTGCAGCATGCTAGTGTCAGCAGAGAATACATTGAGTTATGGCATTTCCACAGTAAACTTTTTTTCAGAAGGTGGCAATTAATTTACAACAAGGCCAGACAAGATGCCATTGGGGTTGCTGTTAGGGAAGTGGACTAAAATGTGTGAGAACCCAATAGCAGTAACACAAGACTAGTGTATTTTTATGTTATTGGTTCCTGTTTGATTACCATAAAAGTGCTTTGTAATATGTCCCAGGGTAGTAAACTGCATATAGAAAACTCCATTTTATTATTCATACATTCTGTCTCTGTATATAGAGAGATATATATGATATATGTATGAATAAAATTTCATTTCTATGACTGGTCTAAATTTAAAAGTCATAGAGAGCATTTGCTTCTTTGTGTTACTGCTGAGGATGAAACAGGGATTTGGTATAAACACGTTTGTAATAGGGAGTACTGACTCTCTATTAGAGGTTTTGTATCCACATTCAGGGTGGGCTTATTCTGGTCCAATAGGATGGTGGGGGAGTGATCTCAAAGCATGCATACAACTAGTGAAAAATCAGCTTTCTGTTGTCACTCTGAAAGCTGGCAGCATGCCTCCCACCAAGCAGCCTCTCAGATACAACCCCCCATTAACTTCTGCCTCCAAAGTGACTGACACTGGGATGAATGCCCCAGGCTTTCACAGAGTGCAAGTTCTCCCCTTTAAATGCCAAGGATCTTTTTTCCATCCAGGTTCCTCATTTCTGGTCCATCATCTTTATCTCATACTGCTGATTTCTAGGGGACAGCAGCAGCTGGCCACGGCAAACATGGGACAGCCAGTTCCCTTGGATGCAGTGTGAGCCATCCACACTGATGTGATCACAAGGCCTGTCACAACATGGTTTTACGTGCCCTGAAATATCTTTATGTCTCTATTTGTTCCCCACTGCTATCAATT
Source organism: Eurypyga helias (assembly GCF_000690775.1). NCBI lineage: Eukaryota > Metazoa > Chordata > Aves > Eurypygiformes > Eurypygidae > Eurypyga > Eurypyga helias. Next base: position 8,152 of record NW_010256704.1, on the reverse strand, counting down.
TACCTCTCAACATACCACAAAGGCAGTGGCTGACTGACATTTACAATCCCTTTGGATTTCCAGACCCAGCACGGGAAATTCAGCATCAGGCTCCAGACAGGATCTGCGAGAGCCATAGTCACACGTGTGGGCTTGGGAGAGGGCTGCTTGCTGCTCAGGCATCTTTGTTATACCCAAATTTAAATCACAGAGATTGAACAGGGCAAGCAAACTCACTTTTTCAATTTTGTTACCTAATCAAAACTCTGAAGCTTCCTAGTGCTGGAGAATGTTCACATATCATCCACTTTCCATATCCAATGCTGACAAAACAATAAGGCAGGAATAACACAAGTCGTGAGAAAACTAGTCTGTCTCATAAATCTTCACAGGAAAGTGGCTGCTGTTTTATGTTATTGCAGTGTGTTGTTTCCAATGAAGTGATTACTGTTAGATGTATTTTTAAATTGCTTTTGGTATTTTTAAAAATACATGACTTTGAGAGTGCTAGAAACAAGATTGAGTGGTGGTAGACAGTGCCTACAATATGATTAACTTTTTCCCAGACCAGCTACTTCTGAAATTAAGGTTACCAAGATAGCTATTGTCAACTTTCCCCTGTCTGGAAAGAGCTCATTGGAGTCTGTGAAATCTGTGCAATTATCCAACGGCCCATCTAAACCCTCCTCTTGCTTCAGACACTACATGGGCTTGCGTTCAGTGCTAGTATCATTTTAAAGTGTGAATGTGCATGGTTATGTACTAAAGCTCCATAACACAGAGCCTCCAGACACATCTCGTTGTGACTGAGAAGTTGTGGTTTCTGCCCACGGAGAGGAGGAACGGCTTTGTGTGTTAACGGCTTCAACCAAGGCACACCCGCTTCCAAAAAGGCCAAGCTACATTTTAGATAAAGTTCATTTGGAAGACATTCAAGGCAATAAATATCAAGTGAGAAGTTTTCTCAGGGCTTTACAAGTCATTAAAACTCCAGGTAGATTTTACTTACCAAAGGTTTCACCTGTGGCTTGCTGAGCTCACACAGTCCTTTTCCTGGATATCATCGTATCCCTTCCAGCAACTAATGAAGCCTGTGTCCATCCCAGGGCCCACCTGCAGGGTCCCTCAGGTTGCTGAGTGCTGCACAGACAGGGCACTACAGGGTTAAGCTTACCTAAACAACAGGAGACTCAATAAGAAGCAAAAGGAAAATGAATTAGAGGAAAACCAACAGGCAGCAAAGGAAAAACTAAATTACATTTCATGTACACACATGCACTCTTTTGGCTGGAGGGGCAGAAAATGTAGCCAAAACCGGGCTGTTTTTATTCTAAACAGTGCATCAATCCATTGATTAATTTTACACTTTGTTCCTTATGAACCTGGGCTGGGGCCATGAATGCTGCTATGAAAAGAAGAATATAGCCAAAAAGGAACTCTTAAAAAGTTGGCAGCCATTTCAAGGCAATGTGTCTGGCCAGCAGGAAGGAGATGGCTCCTCCAGGGAAGTGTATGGAGCTGTAAAACCATTTGTGAACTGGCCCTGCTTAGTTTATAAGGTGTGTGACTGACTTAAAGTCAAGTTTCTTGCACAAATTTGTGACTTGTAAATCGAATGATTAAAGTAGTCTTAAGTATCATTTTTCCAAAAGGGCATTACAAGATTGGTTAAGAATGACTGTATTTCCTTACTAATACCATTAACTTCAGAATTGTTTCCATCCATTACTGAGCTGAACAAGGAGGGTTTACCGTAAATTGCTACATGCTGTATGGTTCAGCTGGTCAGCTTTATAGTATAGGAAGCAGAAATAAAACAAAATCAAATGAAGGAATACAATAAAACACCATGGACCAACTTCAGCCTTGGTGTAATCAAATGCAAATGGAAATGAATGGAGTTGCACTCGCTCATACCAAGGCTGATGCATGCCTTGGCCACAGAGCAAAGGGAGGCAGCTAAACTCATCTCTTCATGTTGCTTCCCAGAAACAGCAACAGTTATCAGAAGCAGGCTACTAGCTCATCATTTTCCAGTTACCTGCTATCTGCTGCCTAAATGTTTCCTGAAAAGCTTACTTTACCTCAGGATTTCCCTTCCCTAAGTGTGCGTTCCTTTCCCCAAGTTAAGGAGTGATTTGGGAAATACCCCTAAAATCTTTCCAAGATAAGAGTGATTTTAAGTAGGTGGACATCTGTGAAAGACCTCAAGAAACAGGACAGAAGGATGGGGGAATTCCGTTTGTGACATACCTGATTCCTCATCCAGACTACACTGCTTAGCAGGCGATAGGGCCGTGAGCTTCCATTTACAGGCAGTTCAGAAATCCCATTAATCTGTTTATCTTGTTTGCATCAGGCAGTAGATAGCACAAATCCCACTTTCTGACAGGGAAACTCACCTTCCGTAGCAGACTAACACAGAGCCAGGACACCACTTCAATGTCCTGGAGCAGGGGTCTGCAGAGGCTCAGGGCAGCACACACCTCACACCGGCAACCTGACCATTCTCCTGGTCGACACACAGTGCTCTGCAGTCAACACACCTCCTGGCATCTGTCCGAGGGAAGAGTTCAGCTCAGCGGTGAAACTGTTCAAATGTTCAAATTTGTCAAATGAAATGAAAAAATTAATATTTAGGTGAGTTTCTAACCATTGGTCATCTAAGCCACAAAGCTGCTCCTGCTTAGGTTGTTTGACTACCCGCCTTTCAGACCTCCTAAGTGCCCATAAACACTCCTGACCAAACAGGGGCTCAAAAATCTCTGCACAGAACCGATTCTCTCCCTTCTCACTGTATTGCAATATTGCTAATTGCTAATTAATCAAGGACTTTACACAGCCTCTCCCTTGCCCAAGTTTTACGGTTAAAGTTTTGTTTGAACCATGCTTTACCCAGCTGAACAGTGCTTGAAGGTCACCAGAGCTATGCAATGTGCTGTGAAAAGTGATGCTTCTTTGGAGAGGCCTCGTTACTGAAATAACTTTTGAGTTAATGTTTGGAAATAACTTTGAAATGAGGACTTGCACAGATTTGTTTTCTTAGTGAAGCAATTAGCTTCATGAGCAGTGTGACTGGCTGCAGTACCTTCTGCCACGTCTGACACATTAAATAAATTATTCACTCAGTTCATTAGCTGGAAATACAGTTTGTAATACCTGCCGAGTTACAGGACAGGCAGCAAAGCCACAGATCATCTCAAATAGAAAAATGAAGTCGGGTTTTGCTGCTCCCACATAAGCAAAAAAAGGATGGGAAAAAAAGTAAGTAAAATATTGTTTTTCCTACCATGTGGCTCAATCAGTTTCTTTCAGAAAACTGCCCCTCTGCCCTGTTCCCTTTTTAATGATCAGATTACAATTCTATCCTTCCCGAGTTGAACTGCCTCAGCAAAAACTCCCATTGCCTCTGGTGGAAATATCCTCAGCGCTGGTTACTCTTTAATGAAAGTACAATGTCACAGCCTCAAGAAACAGCTTATTATTTTTCCTGCCAGTCTGTCTCACTGTTGCAAGCAAGATCGTTGCAAGGAGTCTATTTGTCAGGCTGTACATGAGCAGGTGGCAGGAACCAGACACCTTGGTGGAAAGGTGAAGCCAGAGCAAGGAAGGGCGTGAGTTTTCCTTCATGCTTGCTGGTGTGCACTGGGTGCGCTGGGACAGACCCACAGCACCGGCTTCTCCCACGGGAGATGGGATGAGCTGTGGAGACAGCACCTATTGATCTAGTAGCTTTTCACCACCCACACCTGTACACAAACAGTTCCTTGGCTGGGTCTGCAGCTGTGAAGTGTGGATGGAGACACAGCTGCTGCTACTCTGAGCCGCTGGCACCCAGAGGTGGCCCTTGAGGAGCCCAGTCTGGGTGCAGAAGGTGGAGCTGTACTCAGCTGAGAGCACTTTCAGGGCTGTTCATGAGTGGACGGGTGAAAGGCACTGGGTAGAGGCTGCAAAAGGCCACCCAGACGTGTGGGTCTTCCACCTTCATCACTACCCACGCAGTCAGGGTCCTGGCCTGGGATGATGCAACATCTAGGATTTTATCCATGCAGGGCATGACATTTAAATGGAGAAGGGGACTTTTAAATATGAGTTAGCAGTGGAGCTGAATGAGTGACGGCAGGGTGTGAGGATGAGAAGACCTTTGGAGCCTTACCCTGCTCTTCCATCCTCCTCATCCAAAGCAGCCCTACAAACAAAGCCCAGCTCCAGCCAACTTGAGCTCAACATTTTCTTAACCGATGGCCAGGCCCCCTTTCTTCAAAGGCACTGGAGCCAGTCCCTAGTAGCCACTAGTCAGGAGACACCATGCACTGAAATAAGTGGGATTAAGGCCATAATACTAGAGTGCATTTTACAGAGACAAGCGCCTGTAATTAAGCTCCTAAATGCATATTCAAGCATCAAAAAGGGGTGACGTGATTTTCCAGAAGTGCTAAGCAGTAATGGCAGTGGAGGCACCAAGGTGAACCCCAGTACACATGGCAACCGTGTGCTCACCTCCAGCAGAACTGCCACTCTGATTACTCCTTTATTTTGTTCAGTCAGATTCCCCCAGTAGAATTAAAAAGTTAAGCCCCTGCAGGCCAGCTGCCCTCTTCCCAGTCACATACCATGAATGACACAGGTCTGCTAGGTAAAAAATATGTTGTGTATAGAAAAGGAGAAAGGAGAGGAGTCGTCTAATAAATAACTCATTATTTCCAGCGTATATTATGCAAAATCTGGCATGAAATCTTTATCTCACACAAACATGAAGGTCACTTATTTGTTCATTAAATTCTCCTCAGTCTACATCATTATGCTCATAGTTTTTCTTATACTTAATGTAGTAAGGGTCTGCCAAACTCATTAGACATCAGCTGATAAATGGTTTTGAACTCACAATCTGTTAAAAATCACACAGGCACATTAGAGCAATATTTCCACAGCTTAAAGACCGTATAGATTTAAATCTTCCCAGAGAGCATTTTGAGATTTTTTGATCCAGTGCAGCAGACTCAACACGTAATGCAAGTCTACTTGCTGTAAAAATTTACAAGCTGGGATCTTAGTATCACTAGTCATAAATCAAAGCTGCACACTTAGAAATGTGGTAGTGGCAAAACTGTTGGACAGGGTGTAAACACCATCAAGCTCATTGTCGTGCAGCACTTACATATATTTTTCTCTCTTCTGGTAGAATTTGTACATATAACACATAACCCTGTGCAATATCCAGCCTGGGCAAATCTGTGGATGAGGAAGAGCTTCTGAAGCTGTCCTGGATTCTCACCCTAGTGCCATGGCTTCAAATAAGCTTTTATGTGAGATGGGGACAGAGGAGAACATGTTTATGCCATGGTTTATGTTTCACTTACTCATTGCTCTTTATTGTAATTTCCCCCAACTGATGATAAAATGCTTATAAAGCATTGGACTGATAATTTGCAGGCTCTCCTGCTGCTCTGTTTGTTATAAAGCCACTCATATCTCCAGGAGAGTCTTTCTTCCTTTTGGATTTATGAGCCTAATGAACCACTGTTATTCTCTATCACAGGAGCCAGTGATGCTGTGACATTATAGCAGGAAGATTTGAAAACTTATGAGAAAGCACTTGAAACAAACTGCTGCTCTTAATAAGTGCCTCTTGTCTTCAGTGTGGTCTGAGGAAGATCTAAGCAAGCTAATGAATGAAAAGAATAAACCGAGTCCTGCACTAACCCTGCAAGCTCTACTGCAGAGTAAGCAATGCTAGTGAGACAAATCCTCTGCTGGGATGAACAGTATTTATCAGTGACAGGATGCTGATACACCGCTCCACCGAAGGGCCAACTCAGCATGCAAGGAGCCCAAGTCATCAGGACTGCTTAGATTTTTCCATATCAGGGTTGTTGGGTATGAGACTAAATATAATTAAATTGAACTGCAATTAAATATAAATACCACCTTAGTGAGAGGTCTTTCACTGCAGCTCAGCTGGCTGACTAGACAGCCTTTTGCCCTCTAGAGACTCTAGATTCACTCAAACACATCTGTTGTGGGACCATTCTTGCCAGTCCCCAACTTCAGATAACTGCAAACCAAAGACATGGAGGTGGAGGAAAAGGGGCTGCTTCCTGAAGACTAGCTGCAGACTGCTGGTTATCTCATTAGTTCCATAAAGGTGCACCTTTCTGCCTACCATGGCAGGACACAATGAAAAGAAAGGCAGTACCATGGCTAGGCCAGCCCTGGGCTGTTTAGGAAGTTATAGGTCACGACCCACACCTTCATCTCCACCTGGAGACCATTAAGAAGCCCACGTAAAGCCTGGAGCACACGGTTCATTGGCTCCCAGTGAGATGCCCAGAGTTAAAAGCATGTCCTGTTCAGAGAGCCCCATTGTGCAAGCTGTTGTTATCAAAGAGGCAGCTCTTGGACCCGAAAATTGATTTCAGCTGAAGAAGTGCGGGGAGCAAAACAGAAGCGAGTTGCCCAGTGTTAAGCAATAAATCAACAGCAGTGCCAGGCGCAGAACCCAGGCGCCTTGGCGGGAGCACAAGCAAGACACCAGTATGCTCTGGCAAGGCTTCTGCTGCCTTTGGCTGTTGTGCTGGATTCTCGGAGACAAGTGGGTTGAGCCAGTTGAGCCATGTTGCCTGTTGGGGCAGAACTTGAGACGCAGCCAGTCCCTTCCCACCCTAAGTGTCCCTGCCTGCAGAGCCAGCTGGCTCCCTCCAGGCTCAAATCAGAATGTCAGACAACACCTCCCCAGCGTGACTGGTCAGGAGGCCTACCTGTAGGACAACCCTGAGCCATGGGCTTCTGTGATAATCTTGACATACCCCTCTTTGTCCAGGGGTGATGATAGAGGTGGCTGGAAGTTATGTTTACAGGTGAGCAGTCGTGCCAAAATCATGAGACCTCCCACCAGACACGATGCTTAAGCATGCTGTCAACTCTGTGTATCACTCATGAAAACTCTGCTGTCTTCAGTTAATCTGTAATCATTGCATCTTTCATCATGGCACACATATCTCAGCAATTGTACTCATTACCAAACCACTATGGCATAATAGGAAACAATGACATGTTCTTTCTTTTCTCTGTGATACAGTGGGATTGGGAACTCAGAGCAATACAGGTCATTTAGCCAGCAAAATATCAGTGGAAGATGTATGGCGACGTGCCAATCAGTGCTTTGAAAAGTTCAACCTAGGTGACTCTGTTTGTGAAAAAGTATTCAAAAGCCCCAATTACAATCAGTTAAAAGCAATAAGCATGCAAATTATTTTAAAACAAACTTTAATTAATTTCAGCATATGTTTCACTTAGGCTGATTAGTCAAATCTGATTTTCTGAAAAGAAACAATAAACATCTGTTAATGATGATTTACATATTACTGCTCAAATGGCCTGCAGTGTGTTCTGTAATGATGGAGGTTGCTCACAGCACAGGGAAGAGACATTGTGCCGTGCCAGCTACCCCCAGCCTGCAGCCGTCAGGTACAGAGAGTGACAAAAATAATTCTTTGCTAAAATGGCTAAGCAGGCCCTAAAAGAACATGACGGTGTTTGTACGACCAACTGTCCCAGTAATGGCTTTCCTTTTCACTAAGCACTCTTTGGATGACAGACGAGTAAAGAAGCCTGAAAACTGGACAGGACCCCACGCTGAAGCTCTCCACAGCCTGACCTTGCACAGACCCATACTCCAAGATGCAGATCGAGAAGCCATTCAGGCAGCTGCATTCCGACTAACAGGAAGGACTCACCCTATTGTTCAAACCCCACTTCCCTCCAAAATCAGTGGAAAAAAAAAATACCATTTGCTGCCAGCACCTAACTTAGCCAACGCAATCACTTATTCTTTGATCATCACATCAGGAGACAGGATGTGATAATCCTGCATAGTCAGGAGGCTAAAACCTTCTTTAGCCCCAAGACTCCATCATGGGAGGCCTGAATACAGCCCTCTCATACCTTTGGGCTTGTAGATCACAGTAATGTAAATATTTAAAGTCCATGGCATTTTATATTCACAAGGCTGACAATGGAATAGCTTTAATGTCCTTACAATGCCAAATCCAGATTAACATGGTAATAGTGGCTCCCCAGCAGTTTATTAGCAGCTACTGCAAGGTTAACTATTTCATGCAAAGAAGATCAGAATTTGCCTTTAACTGTTCTTCTATAATGGGGGTGGGGGTGG
>NW_010256703.1:351-4757 GCF_000690775.1 Eurypyga helias | reverse complement strand
CAGCACAAATGTCACACCTAACCCCACCACAGTAAATCAATCCTGAGAAAAACGCACTGTTAGGAAAATCAGGTTCCCTGTGGAAAAGAAGGAGCTGACAGGAGCTGTAAAGTGCCTGTTTCTCGCCCAAGGCCAAGGAAAGCTGGTTTCCCCAGGGGAGGTCAGCCCAGGTCCCTTTTGGAGCCAACCTGGGCACCAGCACCACCCAGGGACCTGCCCGTGGGCTTCACTGGGGCCACCCCCGTTTACAGCACGGGCAGACCTGGCCCACTGCCACCGCATGAGAGATAGGGAGTAAATCAGGCTGTTCCCATATTAAGGATATTATTTAAAGCCTGTGTAAATCCACTGGCTGGCTAGTGCACTCCCTAAACCTCCTTTGTGCACAGGGGCACTTTTCCATGTTATTTTTATGGCTTTTTTATTATTTTTTTTTCTCCCTGCCAGCAAAGTGAACACCACCTTGTTTGTGGCAATGATTCACCCTGTTCTGTTGCTATTCTGGTGCAGGGCAGATGGGCGACAGGTCAGCACAGCGAGGAAAGGGCGAGAGCCGCTGTAGGATGCAGCTAACGCAGCCAGGGGAAAGCTCTCCAAAAGCACAGGAGTAAGCCAATCCCTCTCGCAGCCTGCAAGGAGACACTCCTGGCCAGGGGAAGGATTGACCAGGGCTTGGGCAGACTTGGATTCTGCCGCTCTCCGTGCCCCAAACTCCTTCTTGCTTAATGGCCCACTCCCAGCAGCTCCATGCCTCAGTTTCCCCGTCTGAAAACAGTCACCGCCCGCCTCCTCATCTGCTCATCACCGTTCCTGCTGCCAGAGGGCATTGCCTGTCTCCGAGCTGGAGGAGCAGCTTGCTTTAGGCAAAAATCAGCCAGGTTGGCATTAACAGTTTTAATTGTAGGCTGAGCTAACCCGGCTGATTTTTGCCTGAAGTCAAGTACAGCCCTCGCCCAAGCCGAGCTGGCAGCGGGGAGGTGGCAGGGGACGAAACCCGGGAGCGCGTGACAGGGACCTCAGCGCAGCTGGATCGGGAGAGTGGAAAGCAGAGCTCTGCCGATTCATCCCGCCTGGTGCAGATCCCTCCCCGCGCCGCTAACCTTCTCCCCAGATTTGCTCCCTCCATATTGCTCAACCTACACACCAGATCTTCTCCGAAATGGCAACTCCCACCTCCTTACCCAGGCGGGATGAGTCAGCTGCCCCTCCGCTGAGACCTGTAACCCCCTGCCCGCAGGCTCAGCCCCTGCCAACCCCCCGGCTTCGCTCCTGGCAGCGTTAGGCTCCGAGCACCGTCTGCTCTTTTAGTGGGCTCCAAGGGGGGCCCCCCCGTTTCTCTCCACACCCCCGGTCTGAAAGTGGAGCAGGGTCCGTTCCCCAAGCCCACGGCCGCTAGCGATCTCACCTGGGAGCATGCCTGCATGGTTTGGTGACTGCCCGGCACTTGGCCAGGCGGTGCCAGGGGCGCGGGGCAGCTTGCACACCTCAGCACCTCCTGCCTGCATGCGTGGGGTGAACACGGGGGGGCTTCCTGCAGCGCAGCTGGTCTGACATCCCTGTGCTTGCCTCGGGGTGTAGCCGGGGTGGCTGCTGCCCTGTCCACGGGGCTGATAGCCCCCTGCTCAGCCCCAGGCCTCCGTCGGGGCCGGGTTCATCCCCATGCCAGCACTCTACAGGGAAAACTGGAGAGCCCCGGTGCGAGGGATGGGGCTGTGGGTCGCATCCTGCTGGGCTGGCTCGGGGTCTGGGGCAGACAGGAGGGGGACGGGGCTGAATCCTGCCCACCGTGAAGGCATTGCCCTGCAGAGCCCCGAAGCCACGGGCAGTGGGCACGGCTGAGGGTGGTTGCCAGCAGGATTCGTGCCAGGAAAACCTGCCTCTGCAGCCCCAGGGCTTTAGCAATTAGAGCCCAGGTAATCGCCTTCCCTTCGTGTTGGGGAGGGACCTGAGCAGCATGTGGGCACAGGGTGCTGCAAATCCAGCACGCCGGGGTGCTGTCACCCTCCGGAGGTGGCAAGGGCAGGGGTTTTAGCCTCCAGCCTTATCCCAGGAGGGTCCTGCATGGTCGTGTAGCATGGCACAGCCCCATGCCCGGCCCTAAAAGGCCCCGGGAGCCCACGGTGCCTCGCAGGGAGCCGGGAGGAAGGCTCCTCGCCACGTCCCCGGGGACCCAGCCAGCCTCGTTGCCAGGCGTGATTTAAGCTGGGCGCTGCCCCAGTCTTCACAGGGTGACGTGTGCTGGGGTGCTTCAGATTAGAGTCAAGCCTCTTGAGTCTGATTTAAATCAGATCAGTAGAGACAGCCCAGATTATCTGCCTTGTAAACAGGGCTGAATCTGACCCGTAGATCCGCCCACGTAACTGCCTGGAAAACCACGGGGGGAGGCAGGCGCGCATCGGTCCAAGGGCAGAATTTTTCCACAGCGGGTCCCGCTAATGCCTGAGTCACCCAAACCTCCTGAGGACACCGAGATGGCAGGTTGCTGAACCCTGGACTTGGAAGTTTAAGGATGCCAGAGTACCTTTAAAATCCTGAGACCGATGCTCAGCATCTTCAGCTTGCCTTAGAGGCAGGGGGAGCGTTCTTAGGCCTGGGTGCTGCAGGGAGGAGGATGTGTCAGCTCTGTGCTGCATTAGCTGGTCCTGGGTGTGTTTCAAACCTTCTTTACTCCTGGAGTAGCACAACAAACCTCACATCCATCCTCTGGAAAACAGTGACGCTTCTTCTTGACATCAGAAGGAATAGACCGAGACATCCCACTATTATTCCCAGTCCGTGCACGCAGGGATGTTGCTGGTCCCTGGGCAGAAAGGTGAACCAAGGGCAATGCCTGGTGACCAGTGTCACAAGGGTCCTGTTTGTAGCCGGTGTGGTTGGCACTTTGCTTTGCTGCAGTGAGGAATGGTCCGAGGGTCAATCCTGCTTAGTCCCGGTCTCTCTGCGATCAGGCTCGGCCGCTGCGAAAGGTGCATGCCCAGGGGTAGCTGCAGTTTTTGGGGGTGGCACAACCTACGAGGATGACAGAGTAGAATGCATCTGGGTTGTAACTCCATCTCTGTTTGCTTCCCCAGCAGAACACGCAGCGGTTAGGTGTCTCCCAAGCAACTCACTCTTTAACCACACCGGTTGTTTCTGTGGCTGCTCCGAGTTTGCTGACGCAGGGGCTGCCTTTCTCTGCCATGCCCACAGCGTACAACACAGGTAAGAGCTTTCCGACGGATAATTGCATACGAGAGGGAAGTGTGCTGCTGCGGGCTTGGGCCCGGCTCCCCGCAGGCAGCTGCATCGTCCCCCGTGGAACTCGCTGCCGCGAGACGTGGTCAAGTTCAAACGTTTCACAGGGTTAAAATCAAGGGGAAGCTCCTATAGTTAATGAGAACTTGGTGTCATACCCAGGAGTGATGGGCCTAATTCTGTCATGCTGTAGCCCATTGCACTGGTGAAGGTGCTTTTCGGTGGATGCTAATTATAGCTACGCCCATCGCCAGGCTCTTGTGAGCTCTGGGTGATGTTGCAATAGGGGCTTAATGAAAATGAGCGTCAGGCCCCCAAAAGTTTGGGAAGAATGCAAACCAGCCTGCTCATAGGCACCGCAGGTTCGGGCTGGTGGGGTTCGAACCGGCCCGAGGCACTTGCCTGAGCGAAGGGGTTGTTCATCTGCGACCTGTCAAACCTCCCTGAAGACGTTAAGGACTTGCTGGTTTCCCGCGTTAACTCACTTTGGCATTTGCTCAGAGAAAAGTTTGCAAAAATGTAAAAAGCTGCTTGTCAGGAAGAACCCGGAATAGGCGTGTTGGGAACTCCCTCTCCTAATTAGTAGGTGTAGCCAGAAGATGCCTGTTTGTGCGTGACGAGTAGGCTCCTCTCCCTGCGTGGAAATGGTCGGCTGTGTGGTCCCCCGGCCACTCCGTGCACAGCCAAAGTCCCCAGAATAGGTTTTAATTGAGCCCTGCGCTGCTGCCTCTCTGGGCGGAGCCGGGGGGGCTGAATTCTGCATTTTCCGTATTTATCTTCCTCTCGCAGATGACCGCGGGCAGATACCTCTCCCAGCCGCTGCCTGCGGCTGGGGCGTTCGGTAGCGACGTTGCACGGCGCGGATCGCTGCGGGGTGCCGATGCCCCGAGCAAGCTCCGAGCCTGGGGTGTTGCCGCTTGTTCTTTCCAGGACTAACCTATTCGTCGGGTGGGAATTGTCCGATTTCAGGCCGGTTGCGCTGAGCTTCCCGCTGGCCGGGTTTGCGTGCCCGTTCCCGTGCCGGTGCCGCAGCCTGATGAGGTCCAACCCGACCCTTTGCAGCTTGGAGCATGGGAATGGCTCCAGACAGAGCTCTTGGCGTTGGCTGCGGGGGTGGTGTCGTAACTGGTGGGTGTCAGGAGCTCCGAAACCAGAATGGCCGGTGCTGGGGG
>NW_010256703.1:0-255 GCF_000690775.1 Eurypyga helias | reverse complement strand
GGGGGTTCGCCGTCTTGGCGGGGCGTCTGCTGCGGGTGAGCTTGGCCCCCCCGGGCTGGGGGGCTGAGCTACCCAAAGTGATGGCAACGACAAGGGAGGAGGGGGCTGGGGAAGGGAAGGCGAGACCCACGGGAGCTGTGGGTATCGGCGTGGGGTGCCCACACAGCTCTGGCCAAGGCTTTGACCCGCTGGCAGAGCAGTTGGTACCCCCCCAGTGCTGCAGGATTTGCTCAGCGCCCCCCCGCCCGCCCCTCT
>NW_010256702.1:3111-3508 GCF_000690775.1 Eurypyga helias | reverse complement strand
ATGGACAGACAGACGGACGGACAGATTGCAGCTCTGGCTAGCAGAACGCAGCAACCCCCTTGCTTTCTGGGGAAGCACGTGTGTGGGGGTCTGTTCTCCCCAGCACAACCAGGGGGGAAGCAGAGGGGGAGGGGAACCAGCCGCATGGGGTGGGGGGACAGTCCAGGCAGTGTCCCCACCCCTCCCCAGACGGAGCTGGCCAAGGCTGCAGGGGACGCTGGGGGATTTGATGCCGTCAGGCTTTCTCGCAAGGAACTGGGGGGACACATAGCAGGTGCCCCCTCCCACGGAGCTGGGTGAGAGCAGCCCTTGCCGGGGTGTCCCCACGCAGAGCGCGGGAGGACGGTGGCAGTGGGAAGGGGGAGAGGGACCATCCCTGCTCCCGCGCCGTGGCTGC
>NW_010256702.1:0-3090 GCF_000690775.1 Eurypyga helias | reverse complement strand
ATTACGACCTTCTCGCGGACGATAGACGCCGGGTGGGATACATCAGCGCGCGAGGCTGGTGGGATGTGCTGCTGCCCCTCACGCCGGGGCCATGGGAGACGAACGCGGCCGCGCGTCCTCAGCCATCCTTCTGCGGGGCACGGGTCTCCCGCAAATGCATCGCGGGGAGGAAAACAGGCCAGGTGGAAATTTCCATCTATTCTCCTTGGCTGAAATAGCCGGAGTTTGGCTCAGAGGAAGCCAGACTGCTGCGCCGAGCTCTGCCCGGCGCCGGGGGCTCAGCTTGCTCTGCTTCCCCCTTGGCTGAGCACCTGCAAAGCTCAGCACACCAGTGCAAGGAGCGGATTTTCAGGCTGCTTGTTTTGGCTGGGTTTGTTCAGCTCTAATTTGACAGTGTCGTCGTAAAATCCCAAAGCAGCTCCCTGCTCTTGAGATATGTTCCCTCGCCCTACACCACACCCCATCACCCCCTTCCAGGTACCTTGGGAATTTAAGAAAAGGGGGGGTGACTGCATTGGGGGTTCCCCGGCCGCGCCTGCTGCTGGTTGGCACCCAGATGGCACGAGCTCCCTACGAAAAGAGCAGGACGAGCCCAAGCATATGTGCGCTCGCCTTTTCGCACCTCGGCACTCGCCAGGCAGCATTTCTCACCGCCTTCTGCAGGGATTCTCCCCACGAGCCGGTTCTCCCCATCCCGAAGCCCCCTGCTATGGAGCTGGAGCTCCGACTGAGCTCAGAGCAGCATCTCAGCTCCCAGACGCACTCGGTGCTCTCCGAGCCACGGGAGCTGCTGCGACCCAACCTCATGGCAAATGACAAGCTCCTGGCTTTTCCCACCCTCTCTAAAATCACATCACCTCCCGATCCCCACTCTGGGGGACAAGGGGGCTCCCTTTCTGCTACGGGCACAACAAGGCCATGCTGGGGCACCCAAGGAACCTGCTCCGCCCCGGAGGGCTATGGGAGACCACATGAAGATGAATCCATCAGGGTGAACTTCTCCGAGTGCTTTCTCCCTGCTTTCCCCCGCCCCACGGGCAGTGTGTTCGACCTGTCCACCCCCCAATGTCCACCCTCCCCCCAAAGTGCCCAAGGTACCCCCCAGGCATGGCAGGTGGAGCCACCCCTGCCCGATGAGGGCACGGGGGGGGGTGGTCCCATGAGCTGGGCTCTCCTTGAGTTTTGCTGGCTTCTTCAAATTTTTAAGCTGCCCCTGAATAATTCAGCTGTGATGCAGCTGGATGGAGGTTGGTGAGCCTGGATGCTCCTTGGGTTTCTGCTTGACCCACTTTTAACAGCCAGGAAAACCTGCCAGGCACGATGCTCCGAGCGCGGCGGGGCCAAACGGGCCCAGACACCCTGGTCCCCACGGCAGGAGGGACATCCCGCACGCACAGCCCAATCCCAGGGTCTCCCCTCGCATCCAACAACATGGACCTTAGAGCATCCCTCACCCAAAACACAGCTTTGGAGAGGTATTTTTGCCTTCTCCCCTTTTCCTGCCTCTCCCTGCTGTCCCACTGCTCCCGGCAGGAGTGAGCGCATCCCGGCGGCATTTGCCGGATTACGAGGAGGGATTTGCTCGGCTCCGTGAACCAGCTAACACCCTGCGGCTGCCTCGCCACGGCTCCTTGCGATTCAGAGCCTCACCTCGCTTTCCTGAAGCCTGGTCGAACGCTGATTAATCCCGCCGGGTGGAATAAGATGCTGCTGATTCATTTGGCTCGGAGACGTGGGATTAGGACAGTCTCCAGAAATCCCCGCTACGGCAGTTTTTTCTTGCCCTTCCAGTGGAGTCAGGTTTTATTAATCATCTCTGCTGCAGAGGTGAGAGGAAGGAAAGACCATTCAGGCATCTGCATCCCACTGCCCTGCCAAACCCCACGGCTTTACACCCTCGGGGACCGTGGGAAGCGGCCGTCCCCGCTGTCCCCATCCCTGCGGACACAGCCACGAGCCCTCCCCTTGGTTCAGGAGCGGCAAAACCTGGCTCCTTATCCAAACCGTGCTCACCCTGCCAGTGTGCTCCAGGCTTTCCGTGCCCAACGCCGTGTCCCCTCTGCACCAGCTGGAGTGGGTGACACCGGACCCGTGGGGACCGGACCAAGGGATGAAACATCCGAGCCCCCCTCCAAACACCTCAGTGCTCCCTGGATCAGTGCACATCCATCTCTTCCACTTCACGTGGAGGGGAGGCCGTTCCCGAGCCTGCAATCCCCTCTTGGAAAAGCTCCTTTAAATAGCATCACAGCCTTCGCATCCTTCCCAGGGGTCTGCTCCCAAAGCCAGCCGAGCGTGCCGCGCCGGCACCGGGATCATCCTCAGCAGCACCGGCTTTGCACGGACGCGGTGGGGATTAAACAGGGATGTTGTCGCTTGGCCGGAGTCACACTTGGGGGATTATCAGGGCCTGCGAGAAGCGGGGAGTAGCCAGGGAATTTGTCCAGTGCAAGTGGAAGGGGTTTGTTGCAATCCGATTGCAGGCGAACAGAAATCCCCGGTGCTGGCGGGAGCTCGGCACTGGAGGCCGCGGGGATTAACTGGGTTTTCCCCAGGCTTTGCAGCAGGACTGGGGTGGGAGGAGGAGTCGCTCTGAGCCCAAAGCACTGGGTATAAATGCTCCAGGGAGATGCAGGGGCTGAGCATCAGCTTTTGGGGGCCCGCAGCCCTCATCCCAAGGCCAAGGACCAACTTCTTCCACGCGGATGCCCCGATCCTCCCGCGAGGGGTTGCTCTGCGCATCCCTCCCGCCCCCAGATCAGCTCAACCAGAGCGGGAGAAACCCAGAGAGGATACCCACAGCCATCGCATTTCCCTCCCCCGTGTGTTGGAAGAGATTTGCATCCATCACTAATTAATCCAAGATGAGCTGCTAATTCAGCACCTTGATTGCAACTTTGCATAATTGCTGCATGCACAGGCGGACCGGCAGGATGGGATAAAAAAAGGAGACAATCAGTGGCGGGTGCAGAGGAAACAACGGCCGGGAAGTGCCTGCTCGGCTCGCTCACGCTCACCAGGCTACCTGAAAGACCGCGGTTGAGGGAAGAGATTTTCCTCTGGAAGGAGAGAAGGGTGACGGCCACCCTT